>NC_059675.1:14500000-14789073 GCF_905147105.1 Pieris brassicae | reverse complement strand
TTAAGATTAGAGTAACTGTTAACAAATAGCCACTATTTACGTGTTTCTCCTTGGTTTTACGAAAATACAGTTAATAATTGCATTTCACAATAAGGACAACTGTGTTTGGCTTAAGATTAGAGTAACTGTTAACAAATAGCCACTATTTACGTGTTTCTCCTTGGTTTTACGAAAATACAGTTAATAAATGCATTTCACAATAAGGACAACTGTGATTGGCTTAAGATTAGAGTAACTGTTAACACATAGCCTCTATTTACGTGTTTCTCCTTGGTTTTACGAAAATACAGTTAATAAATGCATTTCACAATAAGGAGAACTGTGTTTGGCTTAAGATTAGAGTAACTGTTAACAAATAGCCACTATTTACGTGTTTCTCCTTGGTTTACGAAAATACAGTTAATAAATGCATTTCACAATAAGGACAACTGTGTTTGGCTTAAGATTAGAGTAACTGTTAACAAATAGCCACTATTTACGTGTTTCTCCTTGGTTTTACGAAAATACAGTTAATAAATGCATTTCACAATAAGGACAACTGTGTTTGGCTTAAGATTAGAGTAACTGTTAACAAATAGCCACTATTTACGTGTTTCTCCTTGGTTTTACGAAAATACAGTTAATAAATGCATTTCACAATAAGGACAACTGTGTTTGGCTTAAGATTAGAGTAACTGTTAACAAATAGCCACTATTTACGTGTTTCTCCTTGGTTTTACGAAAATACAGTTAATAAATGCATTTCACAATAAGGAGAACTGTGTTTGGCTTAAGATTAGAGTAACTGTTAACAAATAGCCACTATTTACGTGTTTCTCCTTGGTTTTACGAAAATACAGTTAATAAATGCATTTCACAATAAGGACAACTGTGTTTGGCTTAAGATTAGAGTAACTGTTAACAAATAGCCACTATTTACGTGTTTCTCCTTGGTTTTACGAAAATACAGTTAATAAATGCATTTCACAATAAGGACAACTGTGTTTGGCTTAAGATTAGAGTAACTGTTAACAAATAGCCACTATTTACGTGTTTCTCCTTGGTTTTACGAAAATACAGTTAATAAATGCATTTCACAATAAGGACAACTGTGTTTGGCTTAAGATTAGAGTAACTGTTAACAAATAGCCACTATTTACGTGTTTCTCCTTGGTTTTACGAAAATACAGTTAATAAATGCATTTCACAATAAGGAGAACTGTGTTTGGCTTAAGATTAGAGTAACTGTTAACAAATAGCCACTATTTACGTGTTTCTCCTTGGTTTTACGAAAATACAGTTAATAAATGCATTTCACAATAAGGAGAACTGTGTTTGGCTTAAGATTAGAGTAACTGTTAACAAATAGCCACTATTTACGTGTTTCTCCTTGGTTTTACGAAAATACAGTTAATAAATGCATTTCACAATAACGACAACTGTGTTTGGCTTAAGATTAGAGTAACTGTTAACAAATAGCCACTATTTACGTGTTTCTCCTTGGTTTTACGAAAATACAGTTAATAATTGCATTTCACAATAACGACAACTGTGTTTGGCTTAAGATTAGAGTAACTGTTAACAAATAGCCACTATTTACGTGTTTCTCCTTGGTTTTACGAAAATACAGTTAATAAATGCATTTCACAATAAGGACAACTGTGTTTGGCTTAAGATTAGAGTAACTGTTAACAAATAGCCACTATTTACGTGTTTCTCCTTGGTTTTACGAAAATACAGTTAATAAATGCATTTCACAATAAGGAGAACTGTGTTTGGCTTAAGATTAGGAGTAACTGTTAACAAATAGCCACTATTTACGTGTTTCTCCTTGGTTTTACGAAAATACAGTTAATAAATGTATTTCACAAGGACAACTTTGTTTGGCTTAAGATTAGAGTAACTGTTAACAAATAGCCACTATTTACGTGTTTCTCCTTGGTTTTACGAAAATACAGTTAATAAATGCATTTCACAATAAGGAGAACTGTGTTTGGCTTAAGATTAGAGTAACTGTTAACAAATAGCCACTATTTACGTGTTTCTCCTTGGTTTTACGAAAATACAGTTAATAAATGCATTTCACAATAAGGAGAACTGTGTTTGGCTTAAGATTAGAGTAACTGTTAACAAATAGCCACTATTTACGTGTTTCTCCTTGGTTTTACGAAAATACAGTTAATAAATGCATTTCACAATAAGGACAACTGTGTTTGGCTTAAGATTAGAGTAACTGTTAACAAATAGCCACTATTTACGTGTTTCTCCTTGGTTTTACGAAAATACAGTTAATAAATGCATTTCACAATAAGGACAACTGTGTTTGGCTTAAGATTAGAGTAACTGTTAACAAATAGCCACTATTTACGTGTTTCTCCTTGGTTTTACGAAAATACAGTTAATAAATGCATTTCACAATAAGGACAACTGTGTTTGGCTTAAGATTAGAGTAACTGTTAACAAATAGCCACTATTTACGTGTTTCTCCTTGGTTTTACGAAAATACAGTTAATAAATGCATTTCACAATAAGGAGAACTGTGTTTGGCTTAAGATTAGAGTAACTGTTAACAAATAGCCACTATTTACGTGTTTCTCCTTGGTTTTACGCAAATACAGTTAATAAATGCATTTCACAATAAGGAGAACTGTGTTTGGGTTAAGATTAGATTAACTGTTAACAAATAGCCACTATTTACGTGTTTCTACTTGGTTTTACGAAAATAGAGTTAATAAATGCATTTCACAATAAGGAGAACTGTGTTTGGCTTAAGATTAGAGTAACTGTTAACAAATAGCCACTATTTACGTGTTTCTCCTTGGTTTTACGAAAATACAGTTAATAAATGCATTTCACAATAACGACAACTGTGTTTGGCTTAAGATTAGAGTAACTGTTAACAAATAGCCACTATTTACGTGTTTCTCCTTGGTTTTACGAAAATACAGTTAATAATTGCATTTCACAATAACGACAAATGTGTTTGGCTTAAGATTAGAGTAACTGTTAACAAATAGCCACTATTTACGTGTTTCTCCTTGGTTTTACGAAAATACAGTTAATAAATGCATTTCACAATAAGGACAACTGTGTTTGGCTTAAGATTAGAGTAACTGTTAACAAATAGCCACTATTTACGTGTTTCTCCTTGGTTTTACGAAAATACAGTTAATAAATGCATTTCACAATAAGGAGAACTGTGTTTGGCTTAAGATTAGAGTAACTGTTAACAAATAGCCACTATTTACGTGTTTCTCCTTGGTTTTACGAAAATACAGTTAATAAATGTATTTCACAAGGACAACTTTGTTTGGCTTAAGATTAGAGTAACTGTTAACAAATAGCCACTATTTACGTGTTTCTCCTTGGTTTTACGAAAATACAGTTAATAAATGCATTTCACAATAAGGAGAACTGTGTTTGGCTTAAGATTAGAGTAACTGTTAACAAATAGCCACTATTTACGTGTTTCTCCTTGGTTTTACGAAAATACAGTTAATAAATGCATTTCACAATAAGGAGAACTGTGTTTGGCTTAAGATTAGAGTAACTGTTAACAAATAGCCACTATTTACGTGTTTCTCCTTGGTTTTACGAAAATACAGTTAATAAATGCATTTCACAATAAGGACAACTGTGTTTGGCTTAAGATTAGAGTAACTGTTAACAAATAGCCACTATTTACGTGTTTCTCCTTGGTTTTACGAAAATACAGTTAATAAATGCATTTCACAATAAGGACAACTGTGTTTGGCTTAAGATTAGAGTAACTGTTAACAAATAGCCACTATTTACGTGTTTCTCCTTGGTTTTACGAAAATACAGTTAATAAATGCATTTCACAATAAGGACAACTGTGTTTGGCTTAAGATTAGAGTAACTGTTAACAAATAGCCACTATTTACGTGTTTCTCCTTGGTTTTACGAAAATACAGTTAATAAATGCATTTCACAATAAGGAGAACTGTGTTTGGCTTAAGATTAGAGTAACTGTTAACAAATAGCCACTATTTACGTGTTTCTCCTTGGTTTTACGAAAATACAGTTAATAAATGCATTTCACAATAAGGACAACTGTGTTTGGCTTAAGATTAGAGTAACTGTTAACAAATAGCCACTATTTACGTGTTTCTCCTTGGTTTTACGAAAATACAGTTAATAAATGCATTTCACAATAAGGACAACTGTGTTTGGCTTAAGATTAGAGTAACTGTTAACAAATAGCCACTATTTACGTGTTTCTCCTTGGTTTTACGAAAATACAGTTAATAAATGCATTTCACAATAAGGACAACTGTGTTTGGCTTAAGATTAGAGTAACTGTTAACAAATAGCCACTATTTACGTGTTTCTCCTTGGTTTTACGAAAATACAGTTAATAAATGCATTTCACAATAAGGACAACTGTGTTTGGCTTAAGATTAGAGTAACTGTTAACAAATAGCCACTATTTACGTGTGTCTCCTTGGTTTAACGAAAATACAGTTAATAAATGCATTTCACAATAACGACAACTGTGTTTGGCTTAAGATTAGAGTAACTGTTAACAAATAGCCACTATTTACGTGTTTCTCCTTGGTTTTACGAAAATACAGTTAATAAATGCATTTCACAATAACGACAACTGTGTTTGGCTTAAGATTAGAGTAACTGTTAACAAATAGCCACTATTTACGTGTTTCTCCTTGGTTTTACGAAAATACAGTTAATAATTGCATTTCACAATAACGACAAATGTGTTTGGCTTAAGATTAGAGTAACTGTTAACAAATAGCCACTATTTACGTGTTTCTCCTTGGTTTTACGAAAATACAGTTAATAAATGCATTTCACAATAAGGAGAACTGTGTTTGGGTTAAGATTAGAGTAACTGTTAACAAATAGCCACTATTTACGTGTTTCTCCTTGGTTTTACGCAAATACAGTTAATAAATGCATTTCACAATAAGGACAACTGTGTTTGGCTTAAGATTAGAGTAACTGTTAACAAATAGCCACTATTTACGTGTTTCTCCTTGGTTTTACGCAAATACAGTTAATAAATGCATTTCACAATAAGGACAACTGTGTTTGGGTTAAGATTAGAGTAACTGTTAACAAATAGCCACTATTTACGTCTTTCTCCTTGGTTTTACGAAAATACAGTTAATAAATGCGTTTCACAATAAGGAGAACTGTGTTTGGCTTAAGATTAGAGTAACTGTTAACAAATAGCCACTATTTACGTGTTTCTCCTTGGTTTTACGAAAATACAGTTAATAATTGCATTTCACAATAAGGACAACTGTGTTTGGCTTAAGATTAGAGTAACTGTTAACAAATAGCCACTATTTACGTGTTTCTCCTTGGTTTTACGAAAATACAGTTAATAAATGCATTTCACAATAAGGACAACTGTGTTTGGCTTAAGATTAGAGTAACTGTTAACAAATAGCCACTATTTACGTGTTTCTCCTTGGTTTTACGAAAATACAGTTAATAAATGCATTTCACAATAAGGACAACTGTGTTTGGCTTAAGATTAGAGTAACTGTTAACAAATAGCCACTATTTACGTGTTTCTCCTTAGTTTTACGAAAATACAGTTAATAAATGCATTTCACAATAAGGACAACTGTGTTTGACTTAAGATTAGAGTAACTGTTAACAAATAGCCACTATTTACGTGTTTCTCCTTGGTTTTACGAAAATACAGTTAATAAATGCATTTCACAATAAGGACAACTGTGTTTGGCTTAAGATTAGAGTAACTGTTAACAAATAGCCACTATTTACGTGTTTCTCCTTGGTTTTACGAAAATACAGTTAATAAATGCATTTCACAATAAGGACAACTGTGTTTGGCTTAAGATTAGAGTAACTGTTAACAAATAGCCACTATGTACGTGTTTCTCCTTGGTTTTACGAAAATACAGTTAATAAATGCATTTCACAATAAGGACAACTGTGTTTGGCTTAAGATTAGAGTAACTGTTAACAAATAGCCACTATTTACGTGTTTCTCCTTGGTTTTACGAAAATACAGTTAATAAATGCATTTCACAATAAGGACAACTGTGTTTGGCTTAAGATTAGAGTAACTGTTAACAAATAGCCACTATTTACGTGTTTCTCCTTGGTTTTACGAAAATACAGTTAATAAATGCATTTCACAATAACGACAACTGTGTTTGGCTTAAGATTAGAGTAACTGTTAACAAATAGCCACTATTTACGTGTTTCTCCTTGGTTTTACGAAAATACAGTTAATAAATGCATTTCACAATAAGGACAACTGTGTTTGGCTTAAGATTAGAGTAACTGTTAACAAATAGCCACTATTTACGTGTGTCTCCTTGGTTTAACGAAAATACAGTTAATAAATGCATTTCACAATAACGACAACTGTGTTTGGCTTAAGATTAGAGTAACTGTTAACAAATAGCCACTATTTACGTGTTTCTCCTTGGTTTTACGAAAATACAGTTAATAAATGCATTTCACAATAAGGACAACTGTGTTTGGCTTAAGATTAGAGTAACTGTTAACAAATAGCCACTATTTACGTGTATCTCCTCGGTTTTACGAAAATAGAGTTAATGAATGCATTTCACAATAAGGAGAACTGTGTTTGGCTTAAGATTAGAGTAACTGTTAACAAATAGCCACTATTTACGTGTTTCTCCTTGGTTTTACGAAAATACAGTTAATAAATGCATTTCACAATAAGGACAACTGTGTTTGGCTTAAGATTAGAGTAACTGTTAACAAATAGCCACTATTTACGTGTTTCTCCTTGGTTTTACGAGAATACAGTTAATAAATGCATTTCACAATAAGGAGAACTGTGTTTGGCTTAAGATTAGAGTAACTGTTAACAAATAGCCACTATTTACGTGTTTCTCCTTGGTTTTACGAAAATACAGTTAATAAATGCATTTCACAATAAGGACAACTGTGTTTGGCTTAAGATTAGAGTAACTGTTAACAAATAGCCACTATTTACGTGTTACTCCTTGATTTTACGAAAATACAGTTAATAAATGCATTTCACAATAAGGACAACTGTGTTTGGCTTAAGATTAGAGTAACTGTTAACAAATAGCCACTATTTACGTGTTTCTCCTTGGTTTTACGAAAATACAGTTAATAAATGCATTTCACAATAAGGACAACTGTGTTTGGCTTAAGATTAGAGTAACTGTTAACAAATAGCCACTATTTACGTGTTTCTCCTTGGTTTTACGAAAATACAGTTAATAAATGCATTTCACAATAAGGACAACTGTGTTTGGCTTAAGATTAGAGTAACTGTTAACAAATAGCCACTATTTACGTGTTTCTCCTTGGTTTTACGAAAATACAGTTAATAAATGCATTTCACAATAAGGACAACTGTGTTTGGCTTAAGATTAGAGTAACTGTTAACAAATAGCCACTATTTACCTGTTTCTCCTTGGTTTTACGAAAATACAGTTAATAAATGCATTTCACAATAAGGACAACTGTGTTTGGCTTAAGATTAGAGTAACTGTTAACAAATAGCCACTATTTACGTGTTTCTCCTTGGTTTTACGAAAATACAGTTAATAAATGCATTTCACAATAAGGAGAACTGTGTTTGGCTTAAGATTAGAGTAACTGTTAACAAATAGCCACTATTTACGTGTTTCTCCTTGGTTTTACGAAAATACAGTTAATAAATGCATTTCACAATAAGGACAACTGTGTTTGGCTTAAGATTAGAGTAACTGTTAACAAATAGCCTCTATTTACGTGTTTCTCCTTGGTTTTACGAAAATACAGTTAATAAATGCATTTCACAATAAGGACAACTGTGTTTGGCTTAAGATTAGAGTAACTGTTAACAAATAGCCTTTATTTACGTGTTTCTCCTTGGTTTTACGAAAATACAGTTAATAAATGCATTTCACAATAAGGACAACTGTGTTTGGCTTAAGATTAGAGTAACTGTTAACAAATAACCACTATTTACGTCTTTCTCCTTGGTTTTACGAAAATACAGTTAATAAATGCATTTCACAATAAGGACAACTGTGTTTGGCTTAAGATTAGAGTAACTGTTAACAAATAGCCACTATTTACGTGTTTCTCCTTGGTTTTACGAAAATACAGTTAATAAATGCATTTCACAATAAGGAGAACTGTGTTTGGCTTAAGATTAGAGTAACTGTTAACAAATAACCACTATTTACGTGTTTCTCCTTGGTTTTACGAAAATAGAGTTAATAAATGCATTTCACAATAAGGACAACTGTGTTTGGCTTAAGATTAGAGTAACTGTTAACAAATAGCCACTATTTACGTCTTTCTCCTTGGTTTTACGAAAATAGAGTTAATAAATGCATTTCACAATAAGGAGAACTGTGTTTGGCTTAAGATTAGAGTAACTGTTAACAAATAGCCACTATTTACGTGTTTCTCCTTGGTTTTACGAAAATAGAGTTAATAAATGCATTTCACAATAAGGACAACTGTGTTTGGCTTAAGATTAGAGTAACTGTTAACAAATAACCACTATTTACGTCTTTCTCCTTGGTTTTACGAAAATACAGTTAATAAATGCATTTCACAATAAGGAGAACTGTGTTTGGCTTAAGATTAGAGTAACTGTTAACAAATAGCCACTATTTACGTATTTCTCCTTGGTTTTACGAAAATACAGTTAATAAATGCATTTCACAATAAGGACAACTGTGTTTGGCTTAAGATTAGAGTAACTGTTAACAAATAACCACTATTTACGTGTTTCTCCTTGGTTTTACGAAAATAGAGTTAATAAATGCATTTCACAATAAGGACAACTGTGTTTGGCTTAAGATTAGAGTAACTGTTAACAAATAACCACTATTTACGTCTTTCTCCTTGGTTTTACGAAAATACAGTTAATAAATGCATTTCACAATAAGGACAACTGTGTTTGGCTTAAGATTAGAGTAACTGTTAACAAATAACCACTATTTACGTCTTTCTCCTTGGTTTTACGAAAATACAGTTAATAAATGCATTTCACAATAAGGAGAACTGTGTTTGGCTTAAGATTAGAGTAACTGTTAACAAATAGCCACTATTTACGTGTTTCTCCTTGGTTTTACGAAAATAGAGTTAATAAATGCATTTCACAATAAGGAGAACTGTGTTTGGCTTAAGATTAGAGTAACTGTTAACAAATAACCACTATTTACGTGTTTCTCCTTGGTTTTACGAAAATAGAGTTAATAAATGCATTTCACAATAAGGACAACTGTGTTTGGCTTAAGATTAGAGTAACTGTTAACAAATAGCCACTATTTACGTCTTTCTCCTTGGTTTTACGAAAATAGAGTTAATAAATGCATTTCACAATAAGGAGAACTGTGTTTGGCTTAAGATTAGAGTAACTGTTAACAAATAGCCACTATTTACGTGTTTCTCCTTGGTTTTACGAAAATAGAGTTAATAAATGCATTTCACAATAAGGACAACTGTGTTTGGCTTAAGATTAGAGTAACTGTTAACAAATAACCACTATTTACGTATTTCTCCTTGGTTTTACGAAAATACAGTTAATAAATGCATTTCACAATAAGGACAACTGTGTTTGGCTTAAGATTAGAGTAACTGTTAACAAATAACCACTATTTACGTGTTTCTCCTTGGTTTTACGAAAATAGAGTTAATAAATGCATTTCACAATAAGGACAACTGTGTTTGGCTTAAGATTAGAGTAACTGTTAACAAATAACCACTATTTACGTCTTTCTCCTTGGTTTTACGAAAATACAGTTAATAAATGCATTTCACAATAAGGAGAACTGTGTTTGGCTTAAGATTAGATTAACTGTTAACAAATAGCCACTATTTACGTGTTTCTCCTTGGTTTTACGAAAATAGAGTTAATAAATGCATTTCACAATAAGGAGAACTGTGTTTGGCTTAAGATTAGAGTAACTGTTAACAAATAGCCACTATTTACGTGTTTCTCCTTGGTTTTACGAAAATACAGTTAATAAATGCATTTCACAATAAGGACAACTGTGTTTGGCTTAAGATTAGAGTAACTGTTAACAAATAGCCACTATTTACGTGTTTCTCCTTGGTTTTACGAAAATACAGTTAATAAATGCATTTCACAATAACGACAACTGTGATTGGCTTAAGATTAGAGTATCTGTTAACAAATAGCCACTATTTACGTGTTTCTCCTTGGTTTTACGAAAATACAGTTACTAAATGCATTTCACAATAACGACAACTGTGTTTGGCTTAAGATTAGAGTAACTGTTAACAAATAGCCACTATTTACGTGTTTCTCCTTGATTTTACGAAAATACTGTTAATAAATGTGTTTTTCAATAGATTAACTGTTATTGGTTTTGGATTAGTGAAACTGTTAATAAAAAGGTTTCGTTTATGTATTTCTACTTGGTTTTACGAAAATACTGTTAAACTCCGACTAGTAAACAACTTTTCTTTTGATATTTTTTCCGCTTAACCTTTGTACAAACATTATTATATTATTCTTATATCTTAACAGAAATCATTGATCTGTATTTATATTTTTAATTTTGTTAAATACTTAAAGAATCTATTTGGTTTCACCATAAATCATTGATTGAATAACTCGACTGAAATTTTTTCAATGTTTTTGGTAAATAATTTGGGGTGCCGGTCCTCTGTCCTCCAGACCGCGAAATATGTGAGCGTAATTGTTGGAAAAAGAAACCTTTAAATGGCTTAAGGTTTCTTTTTTAATATCCTGTCAGGATCACTAGAAATAAAGAGCAAATACATTAAAATACACTTTATTTAACATTTTTAAACACTTAACACCAATACTACAACTATAACGAGTAAAATAAATTTTAAAAAAACAGTGACCCTACAACCTTTTCGGTCTGGGTCCTATGTATGCCATATGTATATTGCTTTACCTTTTAACAAGATTTCTAGTGATCAGCGCCATCTCGTGTAAAATAACGACAACTATCTTTTGCAGAGCTATTAAAGATGTAAAGATATAAATAAGTAGTAATAAGAATCAGCAGTAAACAATAATCATTTTATAGGCTGAATCTTAACGTGCGATCTAATATTCATAAACTTTTCTCTAGTAAAAACAAAGAAATACAGTTTTAACAGGATTTCTTTAGGTCAGCGCCATCTCGTGTAAATAGAAATAACTCAAGTTACATTTGCAGAGTTATTAAATGAAGTAAAGGTTATGTAAGGTATTAAATAACAATAATAAATTTAAAGGCTAAATGTCTAATATGGCTGGCGATATAATATTAGGTCCTTACATATGAAATTGGCGTTTTGTATGGGAGGAACAAAAAGTCGAATATTTTTAAATATAATATATTTAATTAATCAAAGTATGAAGCATTGTTTTCTATGCACTTTTGCCATCTCATAGGTAGTTCATTGATCCCTTTACTAAAAAAACCAGTCGGACGGGAATCAATAAAATCTGTGAAGGCGATTTGGACTGCCCCATCAGAGTTAAATTTTTTCCCTTGCAAGTTGTCCAAATTTTGAAAAAAATTGTAATCTGTTGGAGCAAGGTCCGGAGGATGTCTTAGACATTCCAATTGAAGCTCTTCTAATTAAATAATTTGAGAAAACTGCAATGAACATTATCGGCACTAGTCCACCAAACAGAATGGGGCAGAATTCGGCTGGCTGGCCAGAATCCAACCATTGCGCTGAGCGCTTCCGATTATCGTAAAGAATCCATTTTTCATCACAGGTAATGATTCGGTTTAAAATACCTTCATTATTGTGCCGGTTCAGTAATGTAACTCAGCAGTCGACGCGCGTTTGCCGGTTTGCTTCAGTCAATTCGTGAGGTACCCACTTTTCAAGCTTTTTAATCTTCCCAATTTGCTTCAAGTGAATTAAAACAGTTTTATCACTAACACCGCAGCCTGCAGCTAAGTCGGACGTGGTTTGCGATGGATCCGCTTCCACAATAGCCTTCAATACTTCATTATCAACTTGGGTCTCAGGCCGTCCACGGGGCTTGTTCTGCAGGTCGAAATTTCCAGAACGAAAACGTTGGAACCAAAAACGAACTGTGTTTTCTTTTGCAACATGACCGCCATACACATCATTCACCCTTCGAGTCGTTGCCACGGCGGAACTCGTACTCGTAAATAATGCGATACTTTAAGTTTTCCATTTTGTAAAATGAGTGACGCAAACAGAAAAAAAACAAATGAATGACGGTCATCGAAGCACAAATACATGAGTAAATAGCTGTACAAATTTGAATTTGGTATTCCTTACCAAAGAGGAGAACATTGTGATTAAAGTGGCCAGTACGAAATACGCCAATTTCAAATGTAAGGACCTAATATATATAAAATCCACTGGTTAGTTTTTGAGTTATCGATATAAATGTTCAGGCAATAGAAACGCTCATATCTCAGTCAAATATTGACCAATCTTCAAGATTCATATATTTTTCGATTTGTCATTTATCACCCTATCTAGAGGTGTAAGGAGGTTGTTTCAATGTCATGATCATGTGGCTAGTTTTTGAGTAATTGATAAAAATGCTCATATTTCAGTCAAATATTGACCAATCTTCAAGATTCATATATTTTATCACTTTATCTAATGGTATATATTTTTCTAAAATCCATTGGCTAGTTTTTGAGAAATTGATATAGATATAGACGCGGCAGACGGTTTTTTCCTCTTCAACAGCTCATATTTATCACTCTTAATACATACCTAATATCAGTCAATTATTGAAAGTGTAGAAATGTATTGTACATATTGGGAGGCAACTGTTAAAATACTGAATTCCTTAAATAATTATCTGATCGAGGTACGCGGTTTTATTTTATATGTAATATTATAACTTGAATATTAATAACAACATTTGTATATCACTTCAAAAACAATGACATATCATAGAAGTTGTAATGTGTATTGTCAAGTGAGTTTTTATTTGGCAGAGCAGCCGTGCGATTCTGTAACTCACTTTTCAAACCCCTCGTGAAGGAGTCTTACCTTATTTCATTTAATATTACTCTAACACAATATTTCATTAATACATTGGTACTCCTACCTGATCCTAGGCAATACGTAAGGTAACATATTAAATTTAAGATACATCCTGTTTATTTCAAATCGTTAGACTATTTGCTGAGAGAATCCGTTTTAGATGTTCTGATAGTATTTTTATTAAGCTACTAGCTGCCCCCGCGAACTTCGTTTCTCCTTAATGTGGTTTTAGATAGCCTTAATACCGTGACACGAAAGAATAATTTCACTGTATTATCGTCACTATAATTTGAATTTGATTTACAGTTCGGTCTAAGTAACACGTGGTTGGCTATGCTAACACCAAAAATTAAAAAGTAGAAATAATTGAATTTCACGGTATTTCGTTTACTACAAAATAAATTTAATTTATACTTTAATATCACGTGGTAATCATGATATTGAATTGTAGTTTATATGACACGTTTGTCGGTTTACCATGGCAGTGCCATCTATTGATTACTTACTCAATCCAGTCGAAAAGTATCGACATCTGTTAGAATCTTTTGGAGTTAACAGATAATTGTGACTGTCAATTAATTATAGACAAATAATTTGCAATAAAATAAAATTGCGACTATAATTAAAGATCTAAGCTATCCTATCTCTTAAGTTGGACCAGACTGCTCTCGGTGTGCCAATTTAATTTAAAATCGATTAAGTAGTTTAGGAGTCCATCGCGGACAAACATCGTGACAGGAGATTTATATATATTAAGATGATATTCTTAAAATTGTTAGGTATCCTTTGTTGTTGTGCTGAAAAATAATTAATATATTCAATATGTCTGGCCCCACAGATATTTCACAAACACTACGTCTTGTCAGTTGTCGGGTAAATATAAACTCTTACTTTCCTTTCAATAATCAATCTAATTTTTATTAAATACACTAGTAAATTAACATTTTTTATAAATAAAATGAGTTTATTGTCACGATATTCATAGACAACTCACTTTGTAATTCAGCAACAAACTTCCTTAACTTACCTAAACGAATTATTATTATTAAATTGCTTAACAGAATGTCGAGATGCCCAATGCAGAGATTCCCATATAACGGGAGCGCTGTTAGTTCAAGTCAGTTGCGAGATCTAAGACGGATCAATCTAATCACGGATTATCAGAATGCCAAGGCAGTGTGGACAGCGAAGTATTTGATGGTAGGCGTCGTGTTAATCGTAGTTCTTCGCTCCGCACGCAACCTGATAGCATCTCCTTACCTCGTAGTCACGATGGAAAACAACCAACGTACATATTTACTCCAAGATATCCGAAGGTAAGTTGATTTATTTTTATTAATGTTTTTGTTTTCCTTGAAAGAGTTTTCCCTGATTTATTTCTTTTATAACTTATTATTACTACTATCGTTTATGTTAACGACTTGAACTCTTATTAAATGATGATAAAAATATTATCTTTCGAAAATCTTAGTTAAAAAAAAATCTTGCAATATTATATAATTACATACTACCATAGATAAAATTTCTTCAATCGTGTAATTGGCACAAAATCTAGTAGTTCGGGTTTTAATTATATTTTTAGAATTTTATAAGAATGAGTTCTTTGGTCACCTAAAATAACTTATTAAATTATGTGAGGTCATTTGATGACCTAATTGTACAATTGTCTCGGTATATATTGATTAGAAATAACTATACGAACGAAAACTATTTCTCCTCCAGTCTTATACAAGTATACAAACTTGACTACAAAATATCTACCTTCACGAAACACCTTTTATATCTAAAGTAAACACAGACGACAGACTATGTTATAAAATCCGGACAAAACCAACTACCTTATGCTTTATCTTAACTTCATCAAACACTCGGAGAGAAAAATGAAGCTGCGTTGTGACTGAAAAGAAGAAGAAAGTTGTGGGTGGGAGAGATCCTAACAATACGTCACACGAGGGCCCAGGCTGTTGTATATAAATGATTCGTAGTCGTTCGGGACCCGTTGTGTGCACTCGTAACCAAAGATGCGTGGGAGTACGGCCGGGTTAGGCGATACGCTCGCGACTGGCTCGCGAGCCCGTAGCCTGCTTCTAAAATTCGCAGATGAGGTGTTCGGAAGTTTAGTAGTAGCCCCCGCGGTTGTGACTTACTGGAGAGGAACCTGGTCGCTGATGGACTTCTACGTCCTGCCTAAAGAACCAGTGAACAGCGGGATAGCAGCCCTCGTGTTTGGTTGGGGCGTGAACTTCTTTTTGTGCGTATTCCAGACGCAGTTGAGCAAGCATATACGCCTCGATAAGGGTAGATTTACGTATTATGTGCTTTCGAGGCTATACACATATGTGGCTGCATTGGCGTGTGTTGGCGTGTGGCGAGGAGTACGCAACCTCCTCGATGCATGCACGGAAGGTAGCGCACTGACTGTAATTTACATCACGGCAGCAGCGACGTTGTTGCTAGCAGCGTTACGGAGTCTGAGGAATATATCAGCTGCCCCGTTCGCTGTTCTTGTTGATGCGCCTAAGGACTTTTTCAATGTTCCTACTTTGTTTAGAACGGTTGGTATAAGAGTTATTGTTATAAAATATTTCATATAAATACACATAATAGGTAATAAAACTCAAAGTATTAATTGATGATTACTTTTATTACTACTAACCAGTTATAGACAATTTGTGAATTATCGAATTATTTGCTAAGTTAAAATGTTAACATCTTTTAGTTTACGCACGACATGGTGACAAAGTATTTTACGATGAATTCTCTGATATAAGACAGCGCGCAATGGTCGCTCAGTAAACTGTCCCATTGGAGACTTTATATTCATGTAGTAATATATATCAATCACACCAACATTGAATAAATACAGAGGATAACTTCTAGTTAATAGCTACCGTCCAGCACATTTTCAAACATCTACAAGAATAGTTTTACTTACAAAACATAAAATCTATGAATGAGAAACCTTCAAACCACTGATTTTTCTTTTTTTATAAAATACTTTTCATCGTAATCAATAATAAGAATAAATCGAAAAGAGATATCGCAAATTATTAAAAAAATATGTTATTATTTTCAGTATTTAAATCCGCTATTACTAAATATAAAAAAGTGGAATCTTTTATAAGAATTACTAAAGTCGGTAATCGATGTTTTGCTATATAAATATTGATTACAGTATTCATATAACTTTCATGGTTTTTGTTTAAATAGAATGTGATGTGATACGTTCGCGCGTTTCATTTGTGATTGGTCAATGGATGCTTTAGACACGCGACACCGTCCGTCTTCCCCTTTTAGGAATTACAATCAAATGCGCCGTATTCGTTGATTTTCTATTCTTACTATATGACGAGCACGAATTTTTCTTCCGAAGTGCACAATTAACGTAGTGTTCATTGCTATGGTAAAGAAAAACATCTCGTGGACACTTGACTCCAAAAATCTACGAAAGCTCGTCGCAAGTTTATTTGATATCGTGTCCATATTTATTGCACACTAAAGTGCGTTATTAGAGAGTTCTTTTGACCAGATTTTTCTTGACACCTTTGGGTGTTTTTGGGTGTGATCCCGGCCGGTAGAGCTCGCATTGATCTGAAATGGTTAAATATAAAATTAGATACATTTAAAAAGAGTACCAGGACGCAATAAGGTTTACCTTCTCATCATTTACGGTAATATTTATGTACATTGGATATTTTTTTAGAATACAACAAGGCAGTTTATTATTAATTTAAATGTAAAGTATCGCTAGATATTTTGTTTTGTTATCTCTGCAGTAAGCAAGACTTTCTTGGCAAACATTCTTTTATTGTTTCTATATATAAGCAACTCCGATCTTGAGGATTACTCCGGCTTAATAGAATTGATTGCCGTGTCTTTGATCATCAAGTACAATGTCCATGGGACTCATTTTCGGACGCTACTGTGCGTTTTCCAAGAATTCCGCTGTTTCCGAATTTCAAAGAATTAACTCCTAAAATGGAAATAGCTCGCTCCGTAGCATATTAGGAAGTGGGAAGAGGTCAATTATTCACAAAAATATGTTTATTCGGTTTCCAAAGAACACGTTTCACCTTCTTTCACCAGCCTACGTACACTAGGTCCGTAGGTACGTACAGTAGTAAACATGATAGAAAGATGATGACAAATTACACAAATCTAGTTCGTTTGCGTCCTCTTGTCGCTATTGATATCTATTAGACTGTCAGGAATTATTTATATAAAAATTCAAGGGCTTTTGGAACATCTTTTGTATCATTTGCCCCAACAGATTTTCCTAGTTTGCAAAGGATTGAATGTTCACGTGTCCGCCGCATACTCACGTCTGTGAGCATAATCCTATTCCGCGAATATACTGTTTTCTTAACTTTGCAAAAGATTATTGAAGTGATACTCTTAAGTTGTTGTTTCGTAATTTAATAATCTGTAAATAATACATAAATAAACGTTATGGATCAAAACCAGGGTTGTGAAATAAAAGGAATGTAGTGCGAGCAAGTTAGAGCATTTTTACTTCACGAAAGCGCAGGGGTATCCCCGTAATTTCTTTAATATATTATTTTGTTACAGAGTAGTAAGGAGACAGCTCTATACATTCTGGACTGTTTGTTTTCTGTTACTGTGATCGGGTCACTCGTGGTGGTCGTGTGGGGAGGTCTGTGGGGTCTGATTGACATTTACCTCTATCCAGATGACCCTGTCAAATCTTGCTGGATGTCACTTGTAAGTATAGGGTTAGATTAATAACCGCCGTTCAGTAATCGCTTTTATAACAAATAGTGTTTTATTTTTAAATTAAATATATGTACGTCATTCGCGCATTGTATTAATTCAATATTAGATCAAAAATCATTCTATAATATGTATCTATTTTTAAATGAGTTTCACTCGAAAGGTGTTATTGTTCTCGTCACGTAGTTTTAAATTGTACAAATAGGTATTTATTTGTGCCGGTTTACCCACAGGACACGTAGTTATATAAATTGTATTACTTGTCATTTATAAAGTATATAATATATACAGCTGAATGCCAATAATAATTTCACGCTTCACACTTGGAGTCAATTCGCTACACAATACTCAATTTGACTACAAAACGATACAATTATGAATAAAGATGCGGAAGTATTTGTATAATATTCTACTAACGACCCACCCTAGCCACTACTCGTCAAGAACTAGAAGATGCAGCGACTAAAATAATTTTAATTTCAATATAACAAAATTATATATCTATATTGGATAGGCTTTTGATTTAAAATATAATATAAGTTATGAATAACTCAATTGAAACATACCTAAACTTCTATAAGATCTTCTCGAAATGTCTTTTGGTCTCCGAGGAGCCTTTGAAGTCGGTTAAAAGGTGTTTTGCTCACCTTTTATCTTCTTGAAATATGGTGTCATTTGTCACCTGCCCGCGGGACACGACTTCGAATCGTTTGATGATTATTTGGTAAAACTTCACAACACTCCAGCACAAATTAGTTATGGCTATAGCTTATAACTTGGCTACTAGTAACTGTATTAACCAGCTGGAAATATGTTCAAAATCAGTGATGCTACACAACCCTAAAGTTATTGTTTTTTCTAATAGGCTCAGGTATTAGAAGCCACTAGGCCTGCAATGCTCAGAATAACAAGTCTTATTTTCAATATTCCTTAGGTCACCTGTTTCCCTAAGTCTCTAAAGATCTATTTTTCCGCATATGGGTCAGACGTTCGCCACGAGTCAGTGACCACTTACATCGCAATTGGCGTTTCCTCTCCTTGCCCTCGCTCTATTACGTACGGCTTTGACCAATTTCGGATTTAAATGGCCTAATTATAACAACCAAAATATCAATCTCCGTCACGTACATTGCGTATTCTAGACCTTTAACGTCATTGGTGTGACGTAGCATAAATAAGACAGAAACATGTTGCCTTCATAACAGGAGCGATGTCGAAAATATACCATAAAGCATGTAAAAATATAACAATTAATACAATATAATTAATGAATTATTTTGTCCCCAAACATTATACATAGATCTTAGGGTAATCATTGGAGTCAGATTTACTGAAACGTTTTTACGCACGGGACACGCTAATTCTGGTCTCAATTATTACAGAGTGAGATGTTTTTATCTAATTACCGTAAAGATATTTCCTCAAAGTGTTAATAAATAAGTGAAAATTTGATGTCAGTCTTAATTTTGACACTTTATAGTGTTACTCGAATAATTAATCAAATTTCAACATAAGTACTCGAACGGAACTTTATATTCCGGTTATATGGTAAAATTGAAGAAAAACTGTGAATTGGCAATGACATAGTCGTAAGCCCTCAGCAGTGACATTGAATTCCACGTGGGTAGAAATATCTTTGTATTGGAGACCGGCTATGACCGGTTATAACGTTATTTTCTCATTTCCGTGTACACAATTGGATAATCTCTTATTTTGGCTCCGGAACCTTTAATGAGCAAGTTATTATTAGTCGTTTGTGGCCCCACAATCTTTTTCGACGATTCAAAAACAATACTTGTAACGGAAAATCAAATCAATTTATCTAACAATAGTGAATATTAGCAGATAACATAAAAAAGCTGTGTAAGCCCCTCCCCCCCCTCACTTTATATTTTACACAATCTTTACTTTCCTCCTTATAAAATAAAATTGAAAAGCTTCATAAGCTCATTCAGCTTTCTACATAATAAATGTCACGCCACATCATGTCATCTAAAATAAAATAAAACTTTTTTAATAACAAAAATATATCTATAGTCCGACTTAGCAGACTTTCCACTACCTCGGGGCATTGCTAGTATTATAATAAAGTTTTAAGAGAATTACTTGGCTCATGGTTCATATGTTATTGTAGTGTTTCGTTTTCTCGCACGATGGCGCCTTTATACATTGTAATGATATTTTGGACACAAAAACTATAAACTATGAACTCTATAATTATAAAGATAGTAGAAACAAATACTTCATGATATTTATAAAAAAATCAGTTAGTAAATAAAACCTTTGATAAAATATTTTATTAACAGTTACATGTCTTTCAGTGAATTCTATATTTTGCTAGTAATATAGATTATAAGGTTATGCGAGAAATATGTGTCATTTCCCGTTGATATTTATAGTAAATCAGTATTACTTTTGTTCACAGATAGTAGGTTACTCCATGGTATTTGTGACGTTTTCGCTGCAGGCGCCTATGCGGTGGGTTGTCGCAAGACTTCAGGGAGCCCCAAGGCTGGTGATCGCTGATGTTTACCACTTCCTTTCGTTCGCTTCCACGGTTAACGTATGGCGAGCGGTTTGGGGATTTCTGGACATTTATTTTTTGCCAGGTTCGTATATATACAACCTAGACTATGACGCGGTGTAATTACCTATATTGTTATTATTAATAATATGCACTAAGAGGAGTGTAAAACTATGCTGGGCAAACAGTAAAACACCACCGTTAGGTAGTACGTGAATGCTTCTGAATTTCTTCTATGTTAACGAGTTTTATTATTTCAGATTCGCCTCTCTTAAGCAACTGGTCTTGCCACGTCGTAAGTCTGGCGTTGCTGATTCTATTAAATTGTTCAAATTCAATTCTTGTGAGAGGAGTTTATATTGACGCAGAGGAGCCGGCAGGCGAATGCGTCATTTTTTCCTGCCACTACCTCAGACACTTCTTCCAGAAGGAGAGAACAGAACGACATAAACCGTTAGACTTAACAAAAAAAAGGGAAGAAGCCAGTGTGCCTTTGGGAACACCAGAAGAGAAAGTGTAGACAACCACGGTTGTGTAATGGTTGTTGAAATATTTCTAGAATGGAAAAAAGTATTATTATGTACCTGTTATTACGAACATAGTTCCGACATAGTGTACTGAGATAACTAGTATAGATAGCCCAACAGACTACATTTTAACGAGACCAATGAAATACTCTAAAACCGAAGTATATTAGGTTTTATAGGCTGATCATGAGGTTAAAGGATTCCCACATAAAATAAATATTTAAATTTAATTGAAATTTGTACTCGTGTTTTCCTCCATTGTCTTCGTATAGTAAAAATTACTTTGTATACAAAAACTTTAACATATCACTTGTAATCGCTAAATTATTATGACTATATACTCTTTATAAATTATTTACAAAGGTATGATGTAATCCTTAGTTTATTGTAATTCACTCTCGATTCATTTCAATCTAGTAGTGAACCTAAACTAAAATTGTATAGTACGAGTAAATGCAAAAATATTTTATTGTATTTATTTATCTCCTTATTTCCTATTTTACAGTATGCTATTACAATAGAAGACTATTAATATAAAATTTTAAATAAAAATAATATAAATAAAACAAGTAAAAACTTAGGACCTAAACCAACCAACTCAAACAAGCAATAATATTTAGGGTGCGCAAGATACGCGTAAATGGCGCTCTCTGAGTTAATTTGAACACACCCGAGGCACTGCGAGAAATTGCGACTGCTTACCACGACGAGTTTGGTTATTTGCCACACGTAGCCCCAGGCTCTCCAACATTTCCGCCTCATATATTCTACCTCCAAGGAACTTAAAAAAAATCAATGTGATGGTATGGTCCCTCCTTGGTAATCTAACTTGTTACCAAATGTGATCAGCAGGGTTTATGTATGTATGACTAAAGAAAGCACGATTGTTATAACTTCGTAACAAATGAGGTAATGTTGGCCGAATTAGATGGTTATATTAAACGAGTCGGAAAGTTTTCAGAAATGTCATAAGAATCAATAACATAGTTCTCGATAAATATCTTAATATATATAAATCTCCTGTCACGATGTTTGTCCGCGATGGACTCCTAAACTACTTAATCGATTTTAAATTAAATTGGCACACCGTGAGCAGTCTGGTCCAACTTAAGAGATAGGATAGCTTAGATCTTTAATTATAGTCGCAATTTTATTTTTTGCTAATTATTTGTCTATAAATAATTGACAGTCACAATTATCTGTTAACTCCAAAAGATTATAACAGATGTCGATACTTTTCGACTGGATTGAGTAAGTAATCAATAGATGGCACTGCTGTGGCAAACCGACAAACGTGTCCTATAAGCTACGATTCAATATCATGATTACCACGTGATATTAAAGTATAAATTAAATTTATTTTGTAGTAAACGAAATACCGTGAAATTCAATTATTTCTACTTTTTTAATTTTTGGTGTTAGCATAGCCAACCACGTGTTACTTAGACCGAAGCGTAAATCAAATTCAAATTATAGTGACGATAATACAGTGAAATTATTCTTTCGTGTCACGGTATTAAGGCGAACTAAAACCACATTAAGGAGAAACGAAGTTCGCGGGGGCAGCTAGTACATATATAATATTTTGTATTATATATTTCCATCAACATACAATGTGAGAGTGCTGTCTCATTTTGTCGTATTTTTATTTACTCAATTTTAAGTTTCGGGTGATCAAATCTAAATCAGACTTCGACATCATTCCGTTTGCATATATATATAAATATTTAGCAATAATAGCTTATGTACATTCAATGTTTTAACGACAAATAAACGATTTCTTAATAATGTGTTTATTATTGACGCCTATTATATATAAACCCATACATGTTCCGTTTTAGGTTTTTCTTATGTAACAGGAGGCAAACGGGCTGGAGACTCACCTGATGAGAGTGATACTGCCGCCTAAGAACCTCAGATTGCCAGAAGACTCGTATACGGATATATATATATATATATGTCGGAGAATGAATATTTTAAAATTCCCGCCACTCTGAAGTTAGTCGTAGAATGCGGTGTGGTATGATAAGGTAGACTGTCACTGGTAGAGGTTGACAATTGACAATGCCTAGTCTGTGTGATCTACCAAATGTCAGTGCCGCGACTGTTTCGTGGCAATAAGTGAATTCTTTAGTCACTTGAGTTTCGAACGTCGCCTGCGCCGGACGTGCGCACTGACTGTGTTATAATGTCGGACGACGGTAGTAACACCAATTTTGCAATTATTAATCGCGTTGAATCTGCGACATATATATATATATATATATATACGAATGGCATTTTATATTCTGCCTTGGCGTCCGATAATGAAACTCGGCTGCAGGTATTACACCGAATAACTCCTCTGAGCACTCTCCATGTTAAGTGCGGTAGAAGATGCAAACGTTTCGTGTTAAGGATGACAACCAAGCTTTTTTAAACCTATTCACCTTACCACAAAAAAACATATTTTAGAAACATACCTATTAGAAAATTATTAAAATTAAGTTTTGAAAGAGATTGCCATAGTAAATATGGCCCGTTACGCACGGCTCTCATAGTCTCAACTAATGACAGTATTTTTTAAATTGGTCTAGTAAAATTAGAGTTTCTTCGTTATCACTGAACAAAACATAAAAAGCTTCACTCCATAATATTAGTTAAGATTGATAGTTTCGGATTGGGACGATGCGAACATAGTATAATTTAAAACAAAGAAAACCCAGGCCTGTCTAGTGAGTTGGAAAAAGAGCACTTTTGGATTCAGTCCAACCTTCTATCGTGTTTCTTGGAACTGACCCGTCTTGACACAATCTCACTCACCATCTCCTTTCAAACAACGCTCATCTAGAAGCTCGCTGGAGTTTCACCTCTTCCTCCCCATATTCCGCACTGTTGGATTTGGTGAAGCTCCTTGCCCCCCTTCGATCTTTCGTGGACAGTATTATATGGTTATTCATCTCCTGGACAGGTCCAGGAATAACCAGAAATCTATAAAAATACGAGTATATATTGTAGTAGTCGAATTATATCTAATCACTATACTAGAAAATATTTTTTTAAAACTAATAAATAATTCCATTTCATAAATAAAAATTAAAAATAAAAAGTAAGTCAACTTCTAACCCCTAGGGTGAAGGCTGAAAGCCAGGACACAAACCGGAGACCGTGCGGTAACAATTAATTATCCTTCTTGCTGTTGACATCTAACCTGATTAGGTGCCTTTATAGCGTAGGCCAGTATTTGGACCATAGATTTGGCACCGATTCTAAATAATTTAACTTTGACATTACTTTATGCTCTTAATAAGACATGGTAAAAATTGATATGACATTTGCTTGCCTATTTATATATGGCTGATTGTGCGGATATTTGTAATTTACTAACCAAACCACTGTACCACTATCTTGGCAAATAAACGATTATTATTATTAAGGTTGTGATTGCTTAAGTGATGTTCATAAGAGGCATTTCTGTGATTCTTAATTAACCAACGTAATTAGAGTTTGCATATTGCTCTCGATAGTTCACCGCGACTAGTAGCCCTGAAATGCTTGTTTCTTGTTCAATTTTATTTATTTTGTTCCCGATTTTAAAATGACTGAAAGTCCTATTTATATGAAACGCACATAATGTTTATTAAAACTGTAAGTGCGTGTACCGATGAACCAAGCACGGTAAGGCAGACAAGCAGGGGCAACCCCAGGAGCGAGGAGTGGTCGTTTCCGGTCTTGCAATTACCACTGATTGGGAAATCAACTTCCTAATCAGTGTGACCCTGGTGGCCAGAGTACGTTAATAACTAATAAAATTTTAGCAACCGAAGATTACTAGTTCAAAATTGATATCCGGCTTTTCAGTCCGTTTATACTGATTGATGTAGATTAGACACTCAATTTAATTCAGTCTCTACCCTACCTCTACATGTGATAATTATAGAAATCCCCTTTGTCCGTTGATTTCTGTACTAGACCTGTAATTACTACATAATAGCAAAAGAGACAAGTCTTTTGCTTTTGTAATGCGAGATTATATTAAGTAATGCTTTTGAACTAAAATGCACCGCTGGTTTAAGCTCTTGTCGAGGGGTTTGTAATTTTTTTAAGTGGTGCGAGTTTTTAAAATGTTATATTCAATCAGTAGTGTAATTAATCCCGTTGCCAACGACGACGCTCAAGAGCTCAACGAAATTAAACGATTTTCAAAATTTGAATTGAATTATTTTGGCCAAAATCATATTTATTAGTTTTTTCAAAAAACAACGTATTGTATGTGGTAGAAATACAATGGATAGTTCCCATTGTCAACTTTTATATTATATAATTTCCGAACACAAAATAATCGTCACATGCAACATAAAGTAAGTTATGAAACAAATGTTGAACAATTCACAAGATTATTTGATATCGCCCACGGCTCTAGTTCAAAGCTAGTCTACCTAGCTTCGTGCTTTGGTCCTCTTTACATCGAGGAATGTGACAGAAATTTGGTGCAGCTGAACTCCATGGTTCAAGTGGATGAAAGATAGTAGCTGATAACCGTAAAAGTATTGAATAACACAAAAGTTATAACTTTTATTTCATTTAGTCCGTACTGTTTATTTTGAACAACTATTAGTATCTAATGACATTTCAAAAATAACATTTCAATACATTCGAGTTAATGCTACACCCTCCCTCGCGAGGGGGGTGTTTTTTCCCTGTTCGGGGCGTATGCCCCCTTCAGAGGGTGGGTTTTTTTTGGCGGTAGGGGGCGGGCATATAGCCCTTGATGAGGGCTGCGGCGCGCGGGGAGACTCGGTCTCTACCCGCTGCGCGCAGCCGATGGGGTCATGTCCGGGGTGTCAAATCCGGTGGTGATGAGGGGGCCAAGGAGTAGTCTCGACTTGGCCCTGGTGTCGTGATGAGTGGTCGTATCGAGCAGCTTGCTCGGCTCGCGGTCAAGCTCCGCTGGGTGAGACCCCCGGTGGCCCCGGGGGAGGCCCAGCGAGGCGACCAGCGGTCGAAGCCGCGGTTGCTGCCCTGGTGTCATCGGGACCCGCGGAGAAGAGATCACGCGGGTACTTGTATTGGTCGGGCGGCCTGGAGTGCCACGGCGCGATGTTTTGGAGGTGAGGATGTCGATCGACTCCATCCGCAAGTCTCGCGCTATGGTGGCGTTCCTCACGTAGCGTGGTGCCTTTACTGCGCGCCGTAAGACGGTGTTTTGTACGGTGCGCAGTCTTTGGCGGTTGGTCTCCTTGGCGATGGAGAACCACGCCGGTGCCGCGTACGTGAGGTGAGGGCGCACATACAACTTGTGTAGCGCGAGCTTGGTCCGGAGAGGTAGGTTGCCTGTGAAGAGTGGGCGAAGCGTGTGCGCCGCCCACTTGGCTCTCCCTTCAGCCCTGGAGATGTGGTGCGTCATGGTCAGACTCCGGTTTATGGTGACCCCTAGATAGGTGACCGGCGTCTTCCACGGCACGTCTCGATTCAGGAAGTGTAGATGTGGTGGCAACCTGCCCCGGCCGAAGGCGATAGCCTGTGTCTTGTCCGGGTTGGCGGCGAGTCTCCATTTGTCCAGCCACTCTGGGAAGCCCACCGTGATGGGTCGCGGTCTCGACGCAGCCTCTCCCGTCGCAACGAAAAACGTGCGCTCGGTGAGAAAGGAGAGGAGCACGGCGACCATTCGGCGGGGCAGTGGAGACAACATTTCAATGAAGGAAGGCCAACTGAAACTTCGATGCCGGAAATAATATTCTGGCAACGTGTATGCCTGAATATGGAAGTCATACCTGCCAAAACTCTGTCGCATGTTGGTACTTTCGATGGAAACTGTTGCTCTTTTTTCCTTCCTTTGTGACACTGTGTAAGGCCTTTAACACACAATACCAAGCAAAAAAAAACACCTATCTTAGTCATCGCTAGCCTATGGCCGCTGCAAACTTTGTAGATTTTTTTTATGTAGCAGGCGGTGAAGTGGCTGGAGGCTCACCTGATGTTAAGTGATACCGCCGCCCATTGACACTCACATAGAAAGAAGGCTCGCACGTGAGTTGTCGGCCTTTTAAGAATTGGTACGCTCTTTTTTTTAAGGACTCGCAAGTCGAATAGAAAGTGTCATAATATTTAATGAACGAATTAAATATTATGTTGTTACTATCTGGTCAATATATTCTTGGAGCCTAGTTGTATCTACAATAAAATATAAACGATTTTAAAACAAATGGTGACTTTCACCAGTATAATACCCGAAACAGAACCAATTTGAGTGTACGACCAACCAGGCTCCAGAAGATAAACCACTCCTTATATGGAAATTGCTTTCGTTTTTACAACAAACTCCCAAACAAAGTTAGAGAATTATCACTGAATAAATTCAAAGCTCTCGTTAAACTTAAATTAATCAATAAAGCTTTTTTTTCAATTTGACGAATACTTAAATGATCCTAATCCTTGGTATTGATTTGCTCCAGTTCAAACAATTTGTGTGACTCAAAACTTGGCGATAAAAAAGAAGTGGCGGAAAGTTTCATGCCAGTTCTTCTTGCTTGCTCTCACCCTTGACTTGCGAACTGGTAGTAAATGTAAATTTACAATTAATTTAACTTCTTTTCCGACGTTCATAATGTACCTATTTACCTATATAAATAAAATTATTTTGAGTTTGAACAATCACTGTTTTAAGTCCTTGGAATTTGGTTTTAAAAACGAGGGTACTGTAAAAATAATAAATATATGAATATATTATGATGACTATGCAATTGTGTGAGTTTGTGGAATACGAAACAAATGTCCGCGTGTTGCATGAAAAGATGGATTAAGGAAAGAAATATATTAGAGGATTTAACAATGCTTCTGTTTTGTTATAGTTGAGTGTACCAAGCCAATGGCTTAAAGTTGTTTTACATTTGTGGTATGTAAGATTATGCAAGCTAAGGGTTTTATTTAAACTATTATAGAGATAAGCTGAGCGATTGTTGAATTGATTACGTGCAAATATAGTCTTGCAAATTGTGTAGCTAATTAGATTCTGTTGGGCCCTTATTGAGGTGTGTCTGTTCTATGTGGAGAGGTGGCGTGCCTCCTAAGGACACATCGGAGAATATAGAGCTGGCATATAGTCCGTAGTTTGCAAGACTTGTACAACTCTTCAGTTGGAAAACTTTTTTTTAGTAATATTATTTTTATAACTGGTCTCTGAGCTCTTTCAAGTGCTAGAACTTTGGTTTTGGCACAACCACCCCACAAAAAAATGTAAAAATGTTATATATAAGCCGTATTATTTTTACAAAAGAACAATATATATATAATTTTATGACAAAATTTGAGTACGTGTGTAGTGAAGAAACTCAATCAAAAATATTAAACCCAAAAGAGGTGAGTGGTACAACAAAAAAATAATAAAAAAACCGGATCAAACCCAGCTTCACAAGAGCTTACTAATAACATCTACCACTACAACATCGACTTGTAGAATATTTAAGTAAATTATAAAAAATTAATAATTATAAAAGATAAAATAAAAAGCATAAGAAATACCTAGACTAAACATGCACATAATTATGATATTTCATACATACAATGTGTGCTTGTGTAAAACAGAAGGAATCCAACGCCTTAATACCGTGACATGAAAGAATAATTTCACTGTATTATCGTCTACTACAAAATAAATTTAATTTATACTTTAGCCTCAATAACACGTGGTAATCATGATATTGAATTGTAGCTTATATTACATGTTTGTCGGTTTACCATAGCAGTGCCATCTATTGATTACTAACTCAATCCAGTCGAAAAGTATCGACATCTGTTAGAATCTTTTGGAGTTAACAGATAATTGTGACTGTCAATTATTTATAGACAAATAATTTCCAATAAAATAAAATTGCAACTATTGCGTCTCTTAAGTTGGACCAGTCTGACCAACTCAAGATCTCACGATGTGCCAATTTAATTTAAAATCGGTTAAGTAGTTTAGGAGTCCATCGCGGACAAACATCGTGAGAGGAGATTTATATATATTAAGATAGAATCCTAAATTGGGTTTTGATAATAAATCAATTATTATCGAATTAAAGGATAATTGAAGTTTAATAATTTGAAAATGTCTGCACTATCGAGTATTTCTTTGAACGAGTTATGTTTTATTTTATTCACTACTATATTTATAAATATATGTGCATATATCGTATCGTATAGGCATATAGAGCATATTTATGAATTAATTTATATTAATAACTTGTTTAAGATACAAGTCAAAATCAATATAAATATTTAAAGTAAGGCAGTATTACTAACCATAGAACCAGAGATGAACTCATATTGTTCCTCGTAAGTTTCGGGTTTCAAAACTAGATGTCGCTCATTTGTATTTTAACCTAGTTGGCAGCAGTGTAGCCGGGCGTGGGCAAACTGTTTAGTAAAATCGCTCTTGGCTTTTTACAAAAAGTAGAAACAGATGACGCTCATCACTAGTAACATCTGACAATGTAGAAAGACTTTGAATTGGGGTTTATTTTTTTTTAAATTAATGGCAATAGTTTTGACTTTATGCCAGTTTCAAGTAAATGGTTGTGAAACTACACGCGAGAAAAAATAAACAAAGGGATAAGCTAGTTAAAAACAAAATATGTACATATACATATTACAACTTAATATTATTATTGATAATGAAAGAACATAATACATTATAATACAATAAAGGATAAAGCAAAAGACAGGAGATTTTAGTCGGAAACGGAACATGTAGTAATTGTAAGGAATACAGAAAGGAGGTGCGGTCATATTGGGAACAAGAAAAGAAAATGTGGTCGAGGTCACCAATATCTTCTCCACACTCACAAATATTGCTATCAACAATACGAAGCCTTGCTAAATGTTGAGGTGTACATACATATCCTAAACGCATTCTAGATATTATAATTCATGTATGGGACTGTGTCCATCCTTTATAGCTTCTTTGGCAAGCTCATCAGCTTTTTCGGGTAATATCCCCTTATAATAATCCCGGGTTTAATTTAAAGTCATTAAAATTGTCGTGATTATTTAAGTAGTCTCAAGTTTTTAGCTACTTCGATATTTCTTCCGTTTGCAAAACCTTTTAATTTTTGACATATTTTGTCGAGACCGAGTTTGTATTTTGACAAGGGATATTTTCTTTCTAGTTCTAAGGGATATTTTATTCTACACGTTAAAGCACTACACACAGTCCACTAGCATTTTCGACCAAGACTCGAAGACTGTACTCCTTATTCGCAAGCGATTCGTAGCCTATTACGCCGGATGATTGAATGCATTACTCGAGGAGATACACGTATTTTGCTCATGCTACGACGATAAATTCCATCTGCATTGCCTAAAGCCTTGAGCCTTGCAGACTATGACTCATTAGCTAAGATCAAGTTCAACTGGGTCTATGTAATGTGTCATAGCAAGGACAGGAAGTGGCAACAATTCTGAGACTACGCTCTGCACTGCACCACTTGGCCAACACGACTTTGAAGGACTTAAACTGCTCTTCAAACTGTTCTTCTCTGCTATCCAACGAAGAGCGGTTCGAATCGTCGCTGACCAATCCCTCTCCGAGCGGCTCGATCCTTTGGCGTTGCGTAGAGATGTGGGGTCACTCTCCATCTTCTACTGCATTTAACATGGATAGGGTTCAGATTCCTGAACCTGTAATACCTGCAGCTGAGTTTCATCATCGGACTTCGAGGCAGAATACGAAATTCCACCCGTATCACCTCGACGTCCGACGTTCCACGACTGAGCGTTTTTCAAGGCAATTTTTGCCGATGCTGAGGTGAGCCTCCTGCCTGTTTGCCTTATTTTAAAAAAAAAGAAAAAAACATCATTGTATTGTCGGTGGCTTCAATTTAAGAGATATACACTGAAGTAATTCTAGTGGTCAACTTTATGTCCCTCCTTCATGTCAACCATTTATCGATTTCATGGATACTAATGATCTGAAGCAACAATACTGAATAATTGTAACAGAATTCTCGACCTTGTACTTACTAATTTGCCATCGTGTGAGCTGAGCCATTCGTATGGTGTTTTGAGTATTATAGATAAACTACATCCTCCCTTGGATATTGAAATCTCCCTAGCCAGTAATCCTGAATTACCTATTAACATATTCACGACTAAGCGTAATTTCCGTAAAGCTAACTATGACAATATCTTTATTGAGTGGTAAAAGATGCAAGAAAATGTCCAGTGATACTATAAGCGGTAAAGCAAAATAGATACAACTCCAAAATATTTTTGGTCATATGTAAAAAAACAAACGCAGCGGCACTAGTTCTTACCCCTTGGCTATGTCTGATGGATGTACTTCTGCCTCTGACGGTTACCGAGTCTGTGAACTTTTTTCCACACACTTTTAAACAGTATACGCTACTAGTAACAATAATTTTAGCCAAAACAAGGAACCTTATTTTCTAATATGTAATATACATCTTTGAATTATGAAACTCTTCTTAGGAAACTAATAGACTTGGACGAGTATAAGGGTGCTGGCCCTGACGATATCCCATTTTCATAAGCAAATGTGCTAAGTATTTGGTGGAACCTCTACCCACAATATATAATGAATCTCTTTCCTCAGGAGTTATTCCTGGCCAATGGAAAACACCTAAAGTGGTACCTATAAATTATTCGGGGGAAAAAGAGGTAGTAGCTAATTATAATTATACCAATTTCTATTTTTTCCTCCCTTGCTAAAATACTTGAGTCTCTAATATGTCTATATGTTTATAATCACTTTAAACAGTTAATCGCTTTTCACAACATGGGTTTATTATACGTAGATCAACCACAACTAACCTAGTTGAGTATACTGAATTCATAAGTGATACATTAGATCGTGGTCGCCAAGTTCTCACGATTTACACAGACCTCAGTAAAGCTTTCGATCCAGTTTCTCACTCAATGCTTTTGAATAAGTTATCTAGCTACGGTTTAACGGCACCCTTTATTAAATTGATTAAATCTTATTTAAGTAATCGCAAATTTTTGGTGGTCGTTAATGGCTTTTGCTCCACTATACATAACATAACTTCCGGTGTACCATATGGCTCTCATCTAGGGCCAATACTATTTAATATATTTGTAAATGACATAATAACTTGTTTTAAGCATTCTTATGAGTATATGTATGCAGACGATCTCAAATTTTGTCGTATTATTAGTAACTTCAAGGATTGATTGATTCTCCAATCGGATTTGAATGATACTTCATGAAATGAACTTCATGGTTTATCTCCAATAGTATGGAGCTGAATGTCCAAAAATACATTTGGTTAGTTTATCTAGAAAAAGGGATATTAGAATTCACAACTATCATATAGGTAACATAATAGTTCGAGAGGAAGGAGTAATTCGTGACTTAAGGGTACTTTTTGACAATAAACTAACGTTCTCAGAACACTAGGACTTTATACTAAAGAAAGCTTCTAGAATGCTCGGTTTGTCCTGAGAAATACAAAAGGATTCCGAAGCATCAAAACGAAAATTCTATTTTGCAATAGTCTCGTGCGGGGCGTTTTAGAATACGGTACAGTTGTATGGAGGCCGCGAGACTAACTCGAGAGATTACAAATGAGGTTACTGTGGCATCTACTTTTCTCTAGTCGCATCTCGAAAAAGAAGTTGCCAACGCACGAAAACAGGCTATCGCACTTAAAGATGCTGTCATTGGAGAATCGCAGAAAATTAATTAAATATCGTTTGCATTTAAGATATTTTATAAACAGATGGATTGACCGAAACTTCTATCTAAATTTAAATTTCGTGTAACATCCAGGCATCCCATTATTCCATTTGTCCATGTTCTTTCCGTAGAACGCGTTTTGGTCAAAGCTCACCGATATCCAGATTAAGCATTTTGATAAAAGAGCTAGGTCTGGATATCCATAGTTGCTCCCCTCACACTTTAAAATCGATTATCGTTTTGTTTTTTGTAATTTAATTTTAATTTATTAGTATTTTTTTGTTTAATGTTTGTTTTGTTTTAATTTTTTATGATTTCTACGTGTCATATTTGCCTTAAGTGCTTGTCACATTAAAAATTGTATTTTGTGGTTATTTTACAAATGTATCAGTGTGCCGAGCGTTGGCAAGCTTTTATCAATAAAATTAAATTTAAAATCGGACGATCAAAGGAATATCGAAGGCAAAGTTGTAACAACTTTGCTGAGCTATAAGTTCGGCCGGCTCACGTCTCATTCCTTACTTTGTCAACTTTGGCAGGTAATACTTGATGCTCCACTGCCTGTGGTCACGTTGCATGCATTAATTACGTCGGATAGTCTATATATCGAGGCTAAAAACACATCATTGACAAAATTGTTATTACATTATATCTTAGTAGAGAACATAGTTTAAAATCAATTTTGTGACAAAACTATAGTCAAGAATCACGCGCCAATTTAAGTTATGCACGAATCACAAATGAAGACAGGTGTAATCGCAGGATACAATTAGTTAGTATACAAACCACATTTTACGTATTTATGTATCTCACTGTTGCAACAGTTCTCGAAAATTTCGCAGATTTTTTCACCTCTAGTCAATTATTTGTCGCATTTAATACTTTAATGGAAGAAAATTGCGAGCATTACAAGTCGAACAAACGCTACCGAAAGACCTATTAGTGTTTGAATGAATTCTACGGTACGTATGAGTTGGTTAGACCTCTCATCGATGTCTAATCTGTGTCACTAAACTGTGAATTTATTCAACTAGGGGTCTAGAATATTAACTTTGTTTCCGTTCCACGTCCAATAAACCGTGTATTTTTGAGTAATAATTGAACTCAATGTCGCCATTGAGGTCAAACCGCGACCACGGCATGTAAAGCCTTACAGCAGGGGCCACTAATATGCGGTTACCCTAGCAAAAGCTTTAATTCAGAAGCAAAAACATAGAATATTTGCAACCGATGCGGTGGTAGAGGTTGTGGAGGTGCCCCCCGGCCGGTCCATTAAGCTCCCTCGGAGCGTTATTCGCCGGAATAGTGTGCAATAAAATGCGGACGCCGACCGGCCGCCGGTCGATGAAAAAATAAGCCTGGAATTATTATTCTTTTGAAATAGCGTAAAGGCATGCGAATAGATCGGACGCTCGTTGAAAAGCCAGACTCACGTAAAACCGATCAAACCGACTCGAATACGCTAATTAACAAGTTTATTAGATGTTGTAGCTTGCGCTTAATTCCTGATGTCCATTTGATTTCATGAATATTTATTGAAAAGAGATTTTGTAGACATTGCTACTCACCTTTTAGCTCGCGATGTTTGTAAATACTACAACATTTTAAATCTAGTATTTAGATTACAATAATAATTTAATCATTCCTCTAAACAATATAGAGGACAGATTGCTATTATGATAATTAAGGCAAACATTGTTTACGGTGCTTTTATGCAGACGATTCTAAATCAAGTCATTGACATATTTAATTAAAATCTCACAATTTTAATTTGACTCGGTTACTCTATAAATGATGCCTAGCCATTTCACCGAGGGTCGGCTGCGAAGTGGCAAACCGCTACTGAACAGCAATTAAGCATTAAATAACATTTATAAGTCTAATATAAGAACACTCGCATAAATGCTGTTCGTAATTCGGTCTTTCCTCGAGCTTTTAGATCCATAGATATTGCGTAGTGTAATTATCTTTCAGTTGTAGAAGGTTATTATTAACCATACATTACAACAAAGGCCGCATAGTTTAAATACTTCAACGAGAATTTTTCATTTACTTTTTTGCACTTCCGAACGACTAAACTAAATCTGGCAATTATTTTCATTTTTATTTGTGTTCGTTATTGTCAGGTCGAACCTTTAAAATAATATAAAAAGTGAGCGGTTGAATCGGACAGAAAACTGACACTATTAATAATATTGTGTGTGAGCTTACAAATAATAAATGTCATGTCAATGGCATACATGCAATGGAGTCATTTTAAGTCACATATTTTTAAATATGTGTATATAATAAGTCTAAGTTCAGGTTTGGATCCCCTCTTTGGAAGGCGAAGGCCTTTCATATAGTCGATCGAATAATTTAATATCGTCTTCTGAATTCGTTATTGTTCTTCTATTTTCTCTTACGCTCTCTTGTGAAGCGGTGTGTGCATACATACGTGTCCTAGCCATAAAGTCATGCAGACCGAAGTCCCTAATCCTTCTGCATGTGTGACAAACCTTCTGCATTCTATTAGTGCTCATCTGCTTCTTTCTATACTTCTTTTGCAAGTTCGATTCTTCTTACACGATTTGTAAATATCCAAGTCTAGCACGTATATATATTTGATGGAATCAAACGAGAGTCTATGACTTCAATTTTTAATTTAATTGAAACTTTTGAAAACCTGATATTTCCAATGTTTCATCCATGCACTTGTGGTGCTCTCAGTACCAAGATAATTCATAAGTCTACATACTCTAGAGGTTTGTAGTTTAAATATATAAGACAATAACAATATTGTAAGGCATTTATGTTTGATAAAACAGCTAAACGCCTAAAAAAGTTCTCAGAGATCCCTTTAGTGCTATAATTATGTTTAACATAATATGTGATTCGTATTAAATAATAAGTAAGTTCAGTAATATACGAAATGTTGAGGTAAACGGTTATTATTACATTTTAATAATCCCGGCGTCACTTTGCATCACATGGCGATCGTGAGCCTCGTAACTTGACAAGATTGGTTTTGATGTGATGAGTTGTATCTAAAACATATTACAGTATTAATAAAAAAGGGTCAGTCAAAGGCGATAGGGAAGTGATGTTTTTGACACCGAATGCTGCAAAAGTCACATAACCGCTGCATATGACGCTGCAGACTACAAGAGTCTCATGAGCGGTGGTTAAATTTCCCGCGTTGCCATACTGGGGGTCGAAACGAAGAAGTGAGTGATCAATAACTTCAAAGTAAGTGTTGAAAGTGCATAAAATGTTTGTTAGTGCGACTTTGAGTGAGCAAAACAAATGGAAATTATTATTGCATAATCTGAATCTGAATAGAGTTTTTTTCAAAATTGATAAAAATTTCTGTGATTTTGTGAAGATTTCTGTGTAATTTAGACGAAATCGTAAGTATGGTTGATCACGGATGATATTATGATTATTTATAAAATAACAGAAGAGCTAGTGGAACTAGGTACCTACTGAAGAAATATATCCTAAAACGTATTTGTAGTACCTTGTTAGATAATGATAGCTCTATCGAAACGAAAATAATGGCCCCGTTTGATATTAAGACAGCCGTGGGCTTAAAACCGGTAATGAGGAGATCACGAAACCGATTACTTCTGCGATGGAAATGTACGATTCAATATTGGATGCCCAAGGCACACTAATTAGAATAGCATTATTAAAACTATCAGTGATATGAAATTCCGTTTATTAACCGACTACTTCTGTTCAAAAGCCAGCTTTTTCGCGATTGAATAATTATTTGTTGACTTGAGTTTCCTTAAAGCTGACTGAAATGGAATCATAATTTTAAAAATAAAAAATCATTTAAAATTTAAATTAAAAATAATATCAATAAAACGCTTTATCGATGAGAGAAGGTTGAGCACCATTTCCGTCTGGAACCATACAACTTAAAAAATACAGTACTGTACGGCCAAAAGGGGGCAGGTAAGTGGCGTGGTAGACCCCCACGGAAAATATTTTCATGTGTTAATTACCATTAGTACATTTGCATGTGTTTGCATTCCATGCACTTGGAGGGGGACCAATGGTCGTTGCTATTGCGAGGCGATGGTATCTTGAGTAGTTTTTAAGTAATTGTCAATTGGTTTTTATTGTGTGTGTTGTATAACGTATATCTGTTAGACCAAGTTGTGATGGCGAGTTAGGTTTCATTTTCTATTGTGGTAATTTCGTGTTGCTTTTTCTCGGGGTTGGTCTACTTAATGAGATAATTTTGTCTAACCTCAGGACAACCTATTTACAATCCTCCCATCTTTTTTGTGTTCTTCGAGTAAAAGTGCTTGCCTTTTTTAGTTACTTTTGGGGTATAACCTTTAAACATAGGTTTGGTATTTGTAATTTTCATTTTAAGGCCAAGTAAACATCTATTCTTTTCACTAACCCGATATGTCGTCTGTCATATGACGCTAAAAGTTCTTGGTTTATAAATCTGCATGTATTTTCCTCTACGTCGTCATAAAGCTTGAAAGCAGGGCTTGAAATGAAGACGATACCAAGTCGATTATATGTTATATATATATATATTTATTGCTTTTAAACACAACAAAATGATATATCTATGAACCACAACTGAAACTACAGAGTGATCTGCAAAAACCCCTGACTATAGGAATGGGGTTCCCATAAATAACTAAAATAAAATGCAACAAACTATACAATTCAGACAAAAACAAAGTCGTTAATAATGGCCTCTACCCTAAGGTTTATTGGTTAATTAACTTACAAATATAGGAATATTATATTCCAAGCCTTAAAATAACATATTTTCTCTTTCAATTGGTCGTTGAACTAAATATTGAATTTCAAACGTAAAAGCAATATCTTTGATAATATCTTGCATTATAGTGACCTTAATTATTTTCTAATCTTGTTTTGTGTGTGCGCCATGCACACTCGGAATGTGTGTGAATCAAGTAAGTAAATAAGACGTATTAAACACGAGGAGTATTTTCATCACATGAATGCGGATGAAATCGAATCGGGCGGCTTGTTTGACATTCATTGAAGTTTTCGTTAGTTGACGTTTTATTTTAGTTTTCTCTTATTTTAGATATCTACTTTTATACTTTTGCCTAGCGCCAGAAGAATACGGCTTCGGCCACATATGATGTGTTGTGTAATAATAAATTGCAAGAGTTCCGGGAAATAGTGTATCAAAAGCCGCTTAGGGAAAGAACTATTGTATTTGATAATCTTGGGTATTATAAACCTTCGCGTTCATCCCGTTACGTAGGTATACCATAAACTAAGCCCTATTTACTATTAAAATGAACTGATGAGGAAATGTTTTACGGCTGACTGACATGTGGAGCGGGCGAGGTTGAATCTTCGCGTCTACAAACCTTATTTCCATTTGACGTTATAACACAATATTTAGAAAGCCGAACAAGTCAGTGGTCATTGTAAACATATTTTAAATACTACCACGATCGCCAAATTTCAGCTATCTAGGAAGTATACTCAGAAATTAGCGTATTATCAATTATTATTGATATTAAACTACAACGATTTAAGTTATTCTGGAATAGCCTGCTTTTACAATGATTAATTTTAAAAAGTACAGGAATTCTATTAGGGATTTCAACAAATCAGGAGGTGGAGAATAGCGTTCGAGCGGAATACAAAGGAAAGTGTCGGCGTCCAAGTTAAAATGAACTCTCTCTTAGCCGCGCGCACCTTTCACGAGCCGGCGATACAGGAAATTGAGAAGCTCTCGAGCTTCTGGACACCATATACCACCTGAGATTTTCAATTTTCCAATGTGGTATAAATTTATTCGGAATACGTAGTTCCGCTGTCGAAGTTCTGAGGGTAAATGACATTACGTGAATACGATGACTTTCAGTCCATTTGTTATAGATATATAATACTACTTTGCTAAGTCGTCTCATACCTTATTCCAAAGAAGTCGGAGCACATTGCCATCATACCGAATATGCAAATAATGTATCGCAATTCAGAATACTTTTTAAATACGGCCTTCAGTTTGGAGGGCGGCCAAGCTATGCTATCAGTTATACTAAAAGTTAATGTTTTTATTATTCTCTTAAAGGATTCTTTTTGTTTGTATTTTGGATTGTTTCCGATTTGTTGAGTATGTATGACGAGTAGTGAAATAATGGATACAGTAATATTACATAAGAGAGACACAAAACGGTACTTTACACGTCTCATCGCCGAGAAAATAATCAAAAGAACTCGAGCCGAATGGTTGAACAGACGACTTCGTAGGACATACAGACTTTAGATTTTTCAAGACGTTCGATCCAAGTTTGTTTGTTTTTCACACTCGCGATTTCCTAAACACTAAACCTGCTTCATTTTCACTTCACTTCAAAATAGTTAAGAAGACGTGGACACGGTAGAGCCACGCGAACGGATTTAATTTAAAAACTCATTTCTCAAAGTCACGTAAGCGGCGAGTATGTTATGAGGTGTCGATTCCACGTGATTTCTTCCGTCTCGCTGAGCCCATATTGGGGTGTCGCCGTTGAACATACTATTAAGATGGCGATTACAATTTCGAGTTAGTCATGTCCAATAATATATTTTTCATGTTGGCCGAGTCGAGTGGCTAACGTGAAAATCTTTAGTTCTGTTACAAATGGACAATTTCGTTTTTATAGTTAAAATTTGAAAATTTGACATCATTAAAATTCTGTGGTAATTCAGATATTCAAACATCATTCATTATTTAAGTGGCTTCAGAAATTATAATAACGATAAAGTAAAGAAAAAAGGGTTGTATTCAAATTGCAATAGTCGAATACTTTGAAACCGTAAATATATTTTTGCATATATTTACAAAAAGTATTTTACGGTCCGTTAGATAGCGGAAATGAATAAAACCGGAACGTGAATGCCGATGACTAGCTTGTATATAGGGGCAGAGCTAAAATGGAGGCTACGGCTGTTAACGACTTTTTTCCTTTTCATTTTTTTAATTAACAAACGTTTGCACAAAATTTCACTTTTCTGCAGAAATAACAACTTCAAAGGTGTAGTTGAATATATTTATATGCTCCATAATGAACCCTGGCAAATGAAACGCTTTATTATTGCTATTACAAATTTTGTACAATTCATTGAATAGGCTCGGCTGATGAACGAAAACAAAAATTGACTTTTTTCGCTTTTTCATACCAACCTATAGTTTCTGCTAAACGACGGCCGGAACAGAAAGTGTATTTGTCTGACAAGTTATCTAATCACTGGTTTTTAAGTTGGCAGAGTCTACAAATCTACAAATTGTACAATTATTATTATAGTATCGAAGAACATTTAATAACTTCATAGTGTTAGCTTATAAGCTATTGAGTTTTGATGCGATTTATAAACAATGTTAACATTTCGTTGTGAGCTTATTTTACGAGAGAATTTCAACAAAAAGTCCTTCAATAAAACATCGATGCAACAGCAGTCGCTCGAAAGCGTATGTGTAACACCACCACCACGATGTATACTTTTGACGGCCTCTATTCAGACTACATACAGTTTAATTTAGCGTAAACTGATGCGATTACAGGGCGCTCGCTTAATCAAGCATCGTCGTACGGACAAAACAAACGGACAAAGTTACGCGAAGCCGATGTAGTTTTAAAAATAGTCCACCTCGTTAGTCCACAACCCGTCGAGAGCCCACTGCTTGTTTCTGTGTGCAATCTGGCCCTTCTTCACCGAGTGTAACTGTCGTTTTGACTAATTATGTGTATTTTACGCACTTATCTTTTATCAAATTAGGACATAGAGACATAGTTTGTTGCCGCTGAAGCCGCATAAGTATCTTTTCGACTTTAAAAGATACTACGATATAAATGTTAGGACCAGGGTAAGTTGAAGCGGATTTTTAATTAAAACCAGGCAGAGTGTAATAAATAGGCATGCAAAGAACTGAGGAGTAATTTCTAGTTCTTTGCGTGTTGAGTTCTTTATTTAGAATTAGCGGCGAAGCAACAAACTGTAATTTTCTTTGAGAGGCTTTCAGGGGCACGGTACTCAATGGAATAGGAATTCTAACCGCGTAATTTCGATTTCAGAGCACATATATGTTCATAGATCTTTCGATAATAAAAATGAAATCACTTAGTTTTTCGTTTCGTTTTACATAGTACTCCAATATACGGCCCAATCTCTCTGTAAATAAACAATATCCAAAAATTAATTATTTCGCCAATATATCAATCATGAAAGTTTTCATCCACATATTTATTGAAAATTCTTGGGCTTTCATTGTTTTCCTCTACGCTTTTAGCGTTCTTTGTTTCGCAGGGAATAAAAACGCAATTTGAAGCTCGAAAACTACAAAAGGCTTTAAACGAGTGCAAAACTCGGAGCTTTAATGGTTTGTAGGCGGCGGCCATTTGTCATCTCACACTTTATTTGCCTTAATAAATATTTTGCTATAAGAGTAGTACTATAGTAGTAGTGGTCCTGAACCTGTATCATAAATTGATTGTTTGTAGTTAATAAATAGTCTACTTCTGTGTTTATTCTCTTGCATCTATTGATAGGGGAAAACCTAACACGTCCATATTATTGGGGATTTATGAAAATGTATGAAATATACAGTAATGGCAATCAATTGTCAGATGTGCGAGAGCAAAAAACATTTATTGAAGTGGGTACATACATATATATATATATCTCATCTACCTTAAATATTCCCAGCCGCGTGTCGTATCGTAAATTGGAATTGACATGTTATTGGGTCGCGACTGCTAAACATAAATTGCATTATCTAACCGCAGAATCAGCTGTTTGTACTCTTATGCCATTTTTGTGCTTATGCCAAAACGTTGTTTAACCAAGTTCGAGGCGTATATATGTTATGTTAATAATTAGCATTTTGTTTTAATCGGGATTGATTTTTAATAGACGCAAGACGTGTTTGAAAGTAATGTAATTTACAGCCATGAATAATTATTACCGGGGTTGAAGCGAGTTGAACTAGAGCTAACAGTGGAAAGGAAAGGTATAAAAGCTTTGCCCTTTCTAAAAATACGTAAATAGAAGTGAAGAGATGGTTTGGTTCGAATGGCGGGAACGCACACACGGCCGCGTCGGCGTCCCGAGCTCACATACGCGAAAAACGACGTGAAATGGAAAAAAGTTAAATATGTATGAGTGCGGGTAAATATATAAATCGGTATATAAAGGAGATATATAAAATAGGTAGGCGAGTGCGGGAGGCTGGATGTATTCGGCTCAGTCGCTCGCGATGCTCCACGCTTCTCTCTCGCCTCGGCCGCAGCCTCCGGGTGTCCCGCTACTACGCCGACGCTACTCGCGTGTTCTGATGCCTTGAAACTTAAACGGACAGTGTTTATAAACTAAGTAGTGATATCGCTCAACTTTACAATGCTCGCGCTCCTTGTGGAGCTTCGCTAGAATCGGTGAGTTTTAACTCACATATTAATAAAAACGATAAACTCATAAAGTTTGTATTTGACTTCGTATACAACAGTTGAAAGTGAGAATTAATTTCAAACCTTAAAAAGGGGGAAACGATGTAACGTACCTATTCGTATGCAAGACGTAGCAACAATCGGCAAACTCTTCGTAGCTCGTAGCACACGCGTAGTCGTAATTGAATGCGTAGAGGATTTATTCCTATATTATATATCTATTGAGAGTAAGTCGATATTATTTTTGATTTTTAGTCTTAGATGTTCCAACAATTGTCTTCTTGTAGAAATATAAATTCCATTACATTAAATAATACGAGAATCGGAGATAAAACGCCACAGTTTTAACTGTTAAGTGTCGGGAGAAGCGACAACTCCTAAGTGAATTTGGAAAATGTGGACTCAAAATAAAAAAAGCTTGAATATAATTCGTTCGGTTAACTTCTATAAATTAATAAAAGTCAAAAAGAATTCATTAAGTGAAGTTTTCGTATCGATAATTTTTTAAGAACTAATAAAAACAAAGAAAAATATAATAAACTTCTGTTCAACATTGTCTGCTAGAACATACAAATTTACAGGCCATGATCAATCATCACGTAATGCTCCTACTTTATTTAGTACTTTATTTATTTTACTTACGGTCATATATTTGTCGATATTAATTTTCGAATGGCAAAGTCAAGCAAGTAATAGAAGAATCGCCCCAAGCGCACTTTATACTACATAAAATATAATTAAGGAAATAAAATATAATTAATAAATTACCTACTGATAAATGAAATCTGATAATGCAATAGTCAGTAGTCAGTAGCAAGAAACAACGTCACTTTCATATCGTTTTCTAATGTGTTGGGCATCTTTAGACATTAATTTCATACAGTATAGATCCCCCCCCCTCGACTATACGACGTCATTTCCAAAATCTGATAAAATTACATTTGTCAGTAGAAATATTAGAAGGTCTTAAATTACCGCCAAACATAATGTCGTCCAGTTCACCTCGGCTTTTCAACTTTTGTACATTTAGTAGATTTTATTCCTCTTATCTATAGTAAGACATGAAAACGAGGAAGAATTTGGTTTGTCATTTGGTGATGCTGTTTACACGAAAAGCTACTAAGCGCTTGCAAAAATTCAAAAGGAAATCATCGAAACCGCTTGATAGGCCTTTTGACAAATTATTATTACGAAATATATTTGCGTCTTCTTATTGATTGAGTATATCTATGAGAAAATAATGTTATAATTAAAAACGCACGAAAATTTATTACAATTTATATACGGTATAATAGATTATGTCGACAATTTTTTTTAAACAAACCATTCTTTACTTACAGATTTAACAATGGAAACTGCTTACTACCTCACCCTCTTCTGTAAGTATTTACACAAGTGAAAATAATTATACATTTCTTCTTTTACATAATAGCGTAAACTTTTGTACTGTAAGATGTGCATGCCTCTGTCAAGGTTATTAGTCATTTAGGTCATGCATGGTAAGGTTTCTTCGCATTTTATAAAAGAAACTCAAACCAATATTATTAAAATATTGAAAAAACACTAAAGTGTTGCGGAGTAGCGTTAAGGTCGACTTACATCAAACGAACACAGTGATCTTTTAGTGTTTAGTGTAAACGAAAGCTGGTTTAGTGTAAACGAAATGTTCCGTCGTATCAATTCTGTGGTTGGTAGGCGCTTCGCTATGTCTGACTCTGACAGCGATGAAATTTGTAATACGAAACCAGCTAAGATTTTGCGACTAAATAATAAATGCAGCGCTTGCAATTATGGTTGCTGAGGAAGTAATTGAAGAAGAGATTGCATGAGGTTGTCTGGAGAAAGAAGATGGATGTATTCAAATTAAAGTTTAATTACAACATTATTTATTAATGACTAATCCGAATGGTAAAACAAATACTTTTCATGATGTATCTTCTTTTGTTCTTGCCTACCAAACTATTTTTTATTCATTAGTTCATTAATTTTATCAATATTAATATAATTTGATTTGAATATATCAATAGAAATTGGTTTCAATTCTAACCGTTATCCATGTGGTTCATGCATATCATGATAGTTAAAACTAAAGCTGTACGTTTTTCTCAGCTCCATGTCCGACGGACAAATCACGCTTTGAATATTACCTCCGCATCCTTTCTTTATAATGTCATCAAAAGCAACCGAACACATTATTACCATTGTATTTTCCATTTTCAATTTTGTATGATCAATTCAGAAGCTCTTTAGGTACTCGTAAGGAAAGGCCGCGTAAGGCCACAGTTTGTACGGCTGAATGATGTTTTTACAGAGGCCTTTTGAAACACCTCTTCAAATTCATGCATTTTGTGAGACAGACAATGATTAAATCTCACATTGGGCTCCCTTTTTACCAATCGTGACCAGAACGAATGAGTCCAGTCAATGTATGCAATACAATAATCTCATATTTTATATTTAACTTCACTTTGCGAAGCAAGCGAAAGATGTAATACTAATAAGATTGTACACAGAAAGTGCCATTTTAAAAGTGTAGAGAGAAAACACAAAAGGAAAATACCGAGCACATGCTCCGCTACTCCGTATCAATAGTGGTGCTGTGTAAAGTTTTTCTGAATGGCCGAGAACTGAGAATCACACACTAACTAAAATTGACATTTGTTTGGACAACTGGAAAGAAATGGAGGTGCTTATAAATATGTTATGTATGTGCATATGCGATGTTCATTATTCTGATTATTATTATGGACAGTAGTATAATTCTTTACTACGTTAACCAACAAAGGGTGAGGATTTCAAATAATTTGTGTTGTGATGGTGATGGGAGTAAAAACAGATATTATTTAATAAAAACTTACAAAAGTAACAATGATTATTAACGGTTTAATACAGAAACAGACACATTTGTATTATATTATGTAATAAGCTGTAACAAGTACAAATACGGTGGGCGGAGATAAACACTATTATGTTACCAGTAGAATAAACATTATACATATCGATCATAATGTATGTAAAAATGTATGAGTCAAAAAGTAATATGTTTGTTTGTCCAGACGACATGTGTGGGGTCACAGGTGACCGCGGGTTCAAAGTTCCCGTTTCCGCACGGGTCTGGGAAGGTATGGAAACAAAAGACGCTCGTTTCCTCAGCAGTTCCGCGCCGTAGGGCGGGAGCGGGCGGGGAACCTCGTACAATAGGGCATTGTTTGTGCCCGGTGACAGGAAAAACTCCGACCTCCGTGTTTCTGTGAATTTTTTATTTCTCCCTTTCAATTCTTTCCAATGCCTTCCTTATTCCCTCCCTGTAAACCTCTTTGGCCGTGTCACAGTTCAAAGCCGTTTGTCGTGGAAAATATTAATCGTAACTTAGCCAACCGACTGTGAAAAAGGAGGGTGTTTTTGACCTAAAATTCCTTAATTTTTACATGTAAAAATAATATTTTACCGAATTTGACAACCAATGATAAACGTGTAAAACCAGAAAATACCCATATTTTATTGGAAATTCAATAAAGGAAATGAGTTTTCCTTTCAATACTTGTGAGGGTGACATTAGGGCCTGGCCCACCCCCGCTCACGAATTACTTCCCGTGTATACATATACATCTCTTTATAAGTTTATAGAGTTTTTTAATCCCAGAAATAATAAAATTTAATCGTTTATATGGGACACAAAGGCAGGTGTTTCTTAAAGATATTCGATAAATGCACCTTCACTCACACACACTGGAACACTCATACAAAACCAGGAAAGTGTCAAAAAGTTGTGAACGCCACGACACGTGGAGTGCCTAATGCGTGTGCAAACGAATTATTGAATGCTTCGTGTAATATTTTTATTTCACGCCTTTTTCACGAAAGAAGTGGCCAAGGATCTCCACTTGATACGATCCTGCCATACCTCTCTCGCTTCATCCACTTTCAAGACATTCATCATGCATGTCCGTCGGTAATGGGAACCGTCGTTTCATACCATGTATATATTACCGCTGTATAGAAATACGGAAGTTACGTTTATAATTTTAATTTTATATGTCTGACCATAAATACTGTTGCATAAAACTTTTCTTTTTTTCCACTTTATAAATATTTTCAAATTAGAACACGTATATTGTCTTCTATTAACATAGCGTATGTTATTTTCAAAACTGCTTTCGATTTTGCGCCATTCCACCTATTTCTTTCATTTTCATTATCAAATTGCAATATGGAATGAGGTATTAACGAAAATAGGGTTGCAGTGATCGCTTTGCACAATGTGGGTATAGAGCCGTCGGTCATATTCCAGACACTTTAAAGCCTTGGTATCAGCCGTATGTTCGTAAATCGTACTATCAACAGATACAACAACATTTCGTCTGTCTAAAACCAGAAAGAATCGGGGCTTCCGCGTGCTGTTTGAACTACGAAGGCTGTTAAAGCCAGAATTCATCGAAACCCCCATTACGAAGTAAATTGACTATTCCCGCTAGGACTCTGTCGCGTATTATAAAACATGACCTGAAGCATGGTGCTTATCGTCAATATTCAGGACATGCTCTCAATCAATCTTTACAATTAAAGAGCGATACTGTCGCGATACGCAGGTCAAAAGCACAGAAATTTCCTCTTTACCAATGAAAAAACACTATCGAAGAACTCTATAATAAGCAAAATGATAAAGTGTATGCTCACAGTACTAAATAAGCTGCTCAAGTGGTCGGAAATGTACAACGTTGTCATCAGCCTGCGTCAGTGATGGTTTAGCGGAGCGTATCTTATCAAGGAGTCACAAAACTAAAGTTTTGTGAAAAAGTGCGAAAGAGTGAAAACTTCAGTCAAAGTGTATCAAGATACAGTCTCGGATCATGTTGTTAAACCTTTCAGCAATACACTTTTCAAAAATATACCGTGTACTTTCCAGCAGGATTCTGCACCTGGTCACAAGGCACGAACTACGTAAACCTGGTTTGTAACCAACGTTTGGGGACTTTATCTGACTGACCCTAATCTAGCCCAGACCTGAACCGTTTAGACTTCAAATTATGATCAGTTTCAGCTTTAAAAGCCAAAGGTGGCCATTTTGAATAGAATATTTTTTTTATTTTTTTGCTTACATAGTATCACAATACTTCATTAAAAAAATGCATTAACATTTGTAACTGAATTTATGGCTGGACTAGGTATATTGTAAAGACAAAAGCGACAAAACTCGTGATAGAATTAAGTATCGCGTCCTTCCTATCAATTTAGACATGAGTTGTGACTGTATTTACTTGGGTAAGTAGCGTTAAATGTGAACGACTGGAATAGGAATAACAGAGTGTCGCTGAGTCTTGAAGGTCCTTTCCGGAATGATTCACACATACTTGGAATGGTTAATTGAAACTCTTCAAATGTTTTCTTAAAACGAGCTCGATAGAGCCGCTACTTCTAATTAGCATTTCGTGAGTTAAACGAGTTCCTTTTTGACTCTCAAGGCGAAACAAAGCGAGTAAACTTCGGAAACTATGATTTTCCATTTTCCTAGTGCAGCCTTTTCATAAGCTAAATGCGGTAATTATAACTGCGTATTTCATGATTGTTTTGATCAGTACTATAAACAATTATACTAACAAAAAAATTAAGGGTTCAGGACTCGCTCTTTGCTTTGATAAATCCGGAAATGTAAATTACATGTTTGCAGAAAGCAGCCCGCAACATGATAAGTTGAAGCAATTAGACATAGTGTAGGAATGACAGTATAAATAATTTATACAAACGTATGAATAGGCAGGCAAATTATTTGGTAATTATTATAGGAAAAGCATCTCAGTAGAGAACAGTGGGAGAATATTGAGACTGTCCATGGGTGCCGGGATCTCATAACATCAGGTTCTTTATTAAAAAAACACCTAACTTTTTTGACGTTCACAAGTTTACATTGTGTTACCCATATGAATAAATGATTTTTGACTTTGATTTGACTTTCAGTCGATTCACCTGACGGTAGTCAATAAATGTTGAAAACGTAGTATTTATTTTTAATGATAATGGGATTTTACTTTTGAATACCATTACGACGGCAGGAACTGTCCAGAACGATTTTCCAATTCAATAATTAAGTCATCCATATTCATTGCATTCAGTCAATTCTGAAAACTGTATATTAATTTTAATATTAAGCCGAATACCTACTTTCCTGCCAGTCATTCTCCTGTTGGAGATGACAATCGACTTGCCACTGTAGTATACAACATTTTATTTTATATTGTAGCCGTAATAATATTAATCAAGGTGTCGCGAGATTTTTTTATAGCATACGTGCCTAGAGGAAGCCCAAACAAAGGCAGTAATTGCAGCCCATGGGACCCATTTGGTAGGTGCGTTGCCGGCGGTGGTTCCAAATTCCCAAATAAAGTAACATCTGGGAATTTGGAAAATAAATCATATATATAAAGCATATATATGCTACGAAGGACCGTGTTTCGTAAATGCGTTACCTGTGAAGGCTTTCACATTCTCAGGTGAATGCATCGATGCTCTCGACAAATGTCCTATCGAGATCAAAGGTACGCGGCGCGTATGGAGGATTTTCTTTTAAGTTTCCATTTCTCCAGAACAAACACCCTGGCCAAATATAATGATGCAAATGGGTGAAATAACTCGATCCGCATATCTGCTAAGCTTAACGCGAAATCCGTGCAGCGTCAGTGACCACTGCGTTTCACGCCGATATAATTGCAGAGGTTGTTGATGTGTTTCTTTTTTGCTCCTCAGCGGCCGCGGCGCTGGCGTGGGGGCTCTGTTCATGCTCGCTGCCACCCCCTTCCGCCGCCCGCCCTACCCACGTAAAACGGTTCGTATTTTTCATTGTTGCTTTAAAGCCTTATAGGTTTGCTTTTTTATGCTTTTCTGCAGGAGATAAACGCCCGGAAGCCGATGTTCTGTTTAATATATAAATTTTCTTTGTAAATCAAAAAATAAAAGTTATACTATAAATATCGCTCTGTGTGGTAATATTGAAAGTTGAGATCTTTCGTGTATGCAAGGCAAAAAGGAAGGCTTTTATGTCCGTACTGGTGAATGAAATAATTCTGGCTGAATTCGCATCGTCGGTATTCAAAGTAGAGATACACGCACGAAAACAATTTCACACGCCGTAAAATCTCAAAGCCATTTAAAATTCGAGTTCATTTTAAATAAAATCCATTTTTGGAATGAAACGTTCATTTCCGCAAAACACGAACACTCGCCCTCGGCTGCGACTCACTCTCGTCAGAAGCATCAGCAGTAACCGAGATACAAATAAATGGTAAAACAGTTTTCCCATAGTCACTTAGTTTAGTATAGTAGTACTATCACTTAAAAAAATATTTACAGTTATCATCATCAAGCGCCGACCTGCAAGTTGATTGTTAGGTTAAGTTAGTAAAAATGAATTAATGTATCGTTATGTAGACGAATACACGAAAACTTACAGGTTTCGCATCTTCAGTGACAAGGAAAATTTGAAAGGAAGTATTGAAAAGAATATGTTTATGAGATATCAGGGCTGGCAAAACTAGGGCTTCCTAATTTTAAAAGTGCTTACTTTGTGTCGAATTTTCTTTGATTTCATATTTCAATATAAAAATAATGGTTCCTATAAACTAAAAAGACAACATAAAATGACAAAATCCCATAAAGATAAGAATAGCTGTATCCGTGGGCCGCAACTAGAATTAAGTTGAACGGAGCCATAAAAATAAGCTCGCTTCTTGTTTCGCCATCGTATACTTATGCAGCGAATGGATGAACTGAACGTATTACTCCTAGAACACACCTTCCATAGAAGCCACGTTAACAATTCCCGAGTCCAGTTAGTTTGCGTGTCCTACATACGGATTGCATTGACTCGGGATTTTGAAAGATTAATGGCGTGTCATTGCAATATATTGCCTTGCCGGTCGCCGTTCGCAAGTTGACAACAAAAGATTTAAGCTCCCGTCGAAAAATGTATTGATCGGGCTTTTTCGGATGTGAACATCTTGTGCAATTGAAATTATTAAAAATCTCTTCAAGCGTTGGTTAAACGCGTAACTAGATCGAGAATAGTTGTGTGTATAGTGGTAAGTTAAATTTCTTAATATGTATCATCCATCAATGCCGAAGAATAAATGTGTACAAAGAAAGATAGAGCCGTCCGCAGCTGTTTTGTGTAAATAAATGAGCTGATCCATCATCGATGGCGGTTCAAAGAGAAATATTATATGTACTGGCATTTCTCGCATCTCTTTCTATTTTACTCTTAAAAGTTAAGTTTTAAATGAATGTGACTAAATTTACAGTGATTGTACACAAATTAATTTAACTTTCCACGGTCGGCTTATATAAACTGCAAACGCAAGCGTAGCAGTCGTTATGGGGTACGTCAGCTGTATCGACAGGGCGTATGATGGATGTGCTGGGCGTCTCCCCTCGTCCGAGAGCACTCACAGAAATTTATAAAACTTCAATAAACAAATATTAATATTTTTACAATACTAAAAAAGACTTATTATTGATTTTATTTGTACCAAAAAGATTGAACGACATGGCTTTAAATCGGGCTACTAATAATACAATTATTATGTGTGTGACAAGAGTTCATAATCATATGTCACGATAACTTGTAAGTAAGTAATTACATATGTATCAGACATATACATTTAAAGTAAATTTTAAAATTCTTTACATTATGGTATTTTGCACATGTCAAAAAGCCTCGTGTAAGTGGAGAGCATTTGAAGGAACCCAGGACAATGTCCTTTTATGGAGTCTATAGAGCCCCATCAAGTGGAGGTGAGGAGCTGTGTGAAGAGGCCGGCCGGTATTGTCTGCCGAAGGTGACGGCTCCATTGTTTCCGAGGGCTCTTGACGCTTTTTAATTTATAGCAAACTTGTTATGTGAATAAGAAAGGTGTAGTAATAAGATGCGCGGGTCGGCGCTCTATTGTGCTCTTCTCTCTTATTATCTTGCATTACTGCTTTTCATCTATTCAGTGCACCAGAAGAACTACGAAGTTCTATATTTTTAACAAATTTATGTTTCAACGTATATTCATGTTATTTCGCAGATGGCGGATGGCCGGACTCGTGCAATACAATGATCAATTCATTGGTGAGTAAGACATACAAGATTAATTCTTCTTGTGAGTAATATAATATATATGTAAGTATATAATTGTTTCCACGTGTACTCACTCGCTCTAAATTAAACGGGAATTTTGGTGATTTATTCGCAGTATCTCATTTAAACGAGATGAAATAAATGGGAGATTACTATTTGTCAAACACTCTGCTGGGAGCGTTCCGATGCCGCCGATTCGATTTGCACAAAATTTAATTGAAAATCGAAATTGGTGACTGAAATAAAAGCCGTTCGAGATTATCCTTCGTCGTTTCAACGCTCATTTTTATTCATCTGTGTTTCCGTACAAGTCCTCGGAGCGGGCCTCGGTGCTATGTAAACTGTATTGAGTCCGTAGGATCGTCCCTCTGAAGCATTCTTAATCTTTCGCAAAAACGGAAAGCAAGTTTGACTCTTTTGTCCACGAATTCATCGCAATGTTTGCTTAATAATAAATGTCAGAAAATTCCAAACACAATGATGAAACACTCTGCGTCTGTATTGTATCGTAATATATTATATGCAGGTAAATAAGGTGTTGTTTACCAAAGTTTGCTATTTAATTTGCGCGATTTTGGCGGAAAGTACTATAAGGGCCTCGACGAAGCCGTAAAGTAGCATCATTTAGCCATGATGTCCGTCCTTCGAACGGTCCGGCAGATGTCAACGGTGATGAGGGTGTACATAAGGTCCTAATTGGAAATCAACTATAAACTCGAGAGGGCTTCATGCCACACTACGACGATCCTTATTGTTTACTCTTGCTCTGCCTTGCGATTTTGATACGTACTAATTAGATACAAGCGCTCGCAAATTATTCGTAAAGGAGTTATTTTACGATTTGGCATTCTGATAAACAATAAGCGCAGCAAAATTCGACACTCAAAACACACGCCCAAAAGTGCTAAGCATTTGGTGTTCTGATAATGCCATTTGACATCTCATGTGAATTAAAATCAGCAGAGATTTCGTGATTGTAAATCGTACGTGTAATCCGTTAAAACTGTAAAATGCTCAAAAACACCACCAATAGGAACACTTTATAATCGGTAGTTATTTTACATAAAAACCTACTGTCTAATGAATACATGAACTAAATAAAATACTGTATTGGCACATTAATATGTTGCATTGCTATTGCTAACATAGAAAAATTTAGGAAAATAATAAAAAAAACTTTAAAGAACGGAAAGTCTGAAATATTATATTAGTTTGATTAGGTATATTATTAGGATTAGGGATAATAGTATTTTAGTGTAAGTGGCAATCAAAAATTATATGGGATTCTGTTGTATTTCTATGTAAAATATGACTTAAAAATAAAGGACCAAAACGCTTCAAAATTTAAGTAATACAGTGTAATCTCAATTCAAAAACAGAACAAAAATTCAACTTAAGTTTTGTAGTCTATATTTTTTTCAATATTAAACCGAACTACATATGAATAAAGTAAACTGTACACTAAAATTAAAACGTTATCTTCTTTTGATTTAAACTAATTGCAGAGTTTTTTAAACATTACGTTCACAGCTGTTTTACTTAGAAAGCTTTATGAATGTATTCATTCATTGCACGTCTACAAGTCAAAAACAATAGATTAGAAGCCCCGAACATTCATTTCACATTTTATTGCTATTATTTCGGGGAATTCTAAGTAGGTCAGACGTCATTATACTTTACTATCTACGACATACGGAGTCTCCGTTTTATAGATTTATAGAAATTCGAGTTATAGAGTATAAATATGTATCATCGATACTTCGTAGGGAAATAACATTTTGTTCGAGTTTGTCACTCGATAATTTAGCCTCGAGCCTAAATAATTTGAAAAGCATTTTTTTTCGACTTACTGAGTTATACCATATATATTCCACCGTATTAAGTTTAAATTTAAAGCTAAGTTTTATGGTAACAGTAAATGCGCACATGGTATTCCTGATAGTATTGAGCACCATGAATTAAAAATCCTTTGGAACGTTAATTACTTAATAACAATTATTAATAAAACAACCTGTTACTAAATGATCAGGTCAAGGTCAAGTCAAGGGTATGTACCTCTTAGATGTTAATTTCTGCGGAATTTATAAAACAAGCTACGCAATTAATTATTTTGAAATGGTCTAGATATAAATAAAACCCATGTAACGTTTTAAGCTTTCAGCAATTGTTACAAAATTAAACTTCATTAACATTAAGATTAACACTTTTGTATATTTCATAATGGCATTTGAAGTTAAACACTAGTTTGTCTTCTTTATACCTCTTGCTACAATTTGTAATTAGTGTAACAAAATATTACATGAAAACATTGGTAATAAACCTGTAATAATATTTTGGAATTTTAACATGAACATATTATAAAACAAAACATTAGACAACATAAACAATATATATGAAACAGAAAAGATAAGTAAATACAGACAAAAATATGAAAAAAATTTAACATTAAACAAACGACGATGAATACTTAACATTTCAAAGAAAAACCTAAATGGTCACTGCTAAGCAAAGTCAAATTCTTCCCGCCTCTTCACATATTTCCTCACATCCTCTTTGGTGAGGTAAAAAATATGAATATCCTCGTAACTAATTTCATAATTAGATAAAACCCGAAACATTGGCGAATTATGCAGGTAATTTGTGTTCGTAAGATAAGATAAGATACTCACAATTCTTTCTTATCGCATAAGGTGGAGTGATGCTTAGAGGAATTAACGACAGCAAATAGAGCCCCTATTTGTCCATCCCATTAAGAATATTTGAGTTTAAATGATGATATAAGTTTAAATTTCAATATTTACAAGAATCTACATAACTATCGAAACACTGATACTGTTTACTAAGGAATTTCCCAAACTTATTTTGTATATTTTCGACAGCTTTTATATATATATTAATCGTATATAGTATGGATACCAGGTGAAACTTGCATACTCCAGCACGCATCTGACGTAAGGAAAATAAAGGCATTTTATACAATTTATGTTTTTAAATTACTGGTGGGGGTGGGGTAGTCGATTTTGTATATGTATTGCATTTTTTGTTTTTACATTTGTTTATATTTATTGAAAGTTCGTTTTGTTTGTACGCTTTTGGGATCCTGTTGAATTTGATTACAATTATCTATGGATTTTAAGAATAACATACCATAAGATGCTTAGAAAAGTGTAAATAGTATTTTATATCTTTTAATCAGCAATAAATAATAATGGGCCAAGTACTGACCCTTGGGGTACTCCTGATGTTATGTTAATGGACATGCTATTATACCCTCCTATTACTGTCAATTCCCGTCTGTTATGTATGACTTTAATCACCTTTAAAGATCGCCACGTCTTCTAAGAGAGAAAATACGTATTTAGAAAATATATTTATTGAGTATATCGTAGAATGTTACCGTTGCTTCATCGGTAGTATCTCCATTTAGATGCTGCGTTCAATTAATCTCGCTTAGTTCCCCATTAATAACATCTTATTCATCATCTAGCAGCAACTTTTAAAGGCTTTTGCGCAGAAATAAATCAGTAGCATTATTTCCCTTCAATAATCAATATAATGTAATGAAATATTTTGTGTACAAGACGAAAACTTAGAAAATTAACGCTTTATAAAGAAAATGGGTTAATTGTTACGATATTAATAGACAACAACTTACTAATTGGCAATTCACCTAAAAATTCCGCTCACTAAAACGTATAATTAAATTGCATGACAGAATGACAATGATTCCAAAACTGAGGTGATTGACAAAGGGTTCTATTAAGAAAATGTGTTGTAAGTTGAAATCACGGGTTATCAGAATACCAAGGCTGAACCAAATGTTAACGTAAGTCAAAGTTCAAATAAATGACACAATCATAATGCAGAATTTATATTTTCTATGACAAACGTCTATGTTTGAAAATAAAATTATATGAAGACAAAAAAGGTATTAAAAACGGCTTCAAAGGGCTAAAGATTTATATACTTTATACATCCACAGTTTCGGACAATGGTAGTCTCTTCAGTGCGAAGTCTAAAAAGAAATTTAAGCTGTGTGTGTGTTATCAAAGGACTACATTGGCACACAACAAACAATTCAAGTAATGTATACTTTTAACATTTACTTTTCAACTTATTGTGTACAACTTTTCCCTCTTTATTCACGTTTTGCATCTTCTTGTTTTTCAGAAAACGTACCACTGACTTACACCACTTTAGTAAGTATTCATTTTGTTACTTTATAGCATTTGTTCTGACGTCAGAATGAAATCTTAAATTTAGTTCTATGTGAAACTATTTATTAGAGTTACGAGTAAAAGCAGTGAGTGCTAGGCGTGAATCTATTACTAAGATCTATCCTGTACTGCGCTTGTAGACACAGAAAACATGCCAGGGGTAAACATTTCCATTTCATATGTTTATAAGTTCTAGGGTTCAAAGGAAAGGTAAAACCTTAGCCGTTTGAGTCTCGAAGTAATTCCCGCGGCTTTTGTCTCGCGGCAAACTGTTCGCGAAACAGACACACCACCGACAAAAGCTCAATGCGAGCCTTATATTCATTCTAAATGCTCTCTTTGCCAAGCAAATAGATATGTTGCTACATTTATGTACAAAAGTTCGCTAGCGATTTTACAAATTGCTTCGAGGATGTTTCTTTAAATGGCGAAGTTCATTTATTTTTTAATTAAACACAAATAAGCCTTTGACAAAAAGCTTTCATCGTCCAAACTGAACCTTATCAACCTTTATAATTAAGGATGAGGGAAAAAACTAACCAAACCGAAATCCCGAGGGAGAGATGCGCACAAATAGAACACTCCATATTCGGACGCGCGGTGTCGTGTTCCACGAGTTCCAAAGCTTTGAGATGAGACATTGCGATTCATTCTCGCATTTAAAAGGAAGACTGTAATTTCACCGGCCTTTGTCTACGGTGCGAGTGCGGGAGTCCTCGCGGGGAAATATGCCCATTCAAAATGGATTTTTATCTTTTTCAAGTGCCACGCTCTATTTGCGAGTTTTTTGCTACGAGCGAAACATTTCACGACATTTTATAAACCACACTGTCTGCCAGTCTCATTAAAATAGCATACAAATTTTTTCTTTTGTTGTTTACAGAAAACCATAAAATATAGAAAACTTAGAAACAAATATATCAAAGTAGAAAGTATGTTCTTGCTGCGTTATTCATAAGAGTGAGCAAGAATTTAATAGTCATTTCGTTCGGAAGTGCTTTACATGTTATAGTCGAGTAAAAAAATCTCGCCTGTGCCGCCTGTGGTGGTAGGGCTACGACTCGGATGAGAGTAGGTCAGTGCACTCGCGGAAAGGTCACGGTATTGATTTTATTGCGCTCGCCCAAAATATAAATGGGGTTTGGGCTATGAAGTGGCCCTGGCCGTTGATTGCCCCCGATTTCATACTGTACTCTAGCTGTACAGTTACAATGCATCGTTGTCATTCCTGCTCACCTATAGCTGAGGCACAATGAATACTTATTGTATCCTATATAATGCTTTTCTGATTTCATTTCTAGATAAGCTAATGTTGGTCCGTCGTTTCAGGTTTCAGTAGTTGGAACTATAAGGAAAATATATTAGATTTTAGAACTTTACCGGACAATGAGCTTATTCAATCGGAGAGAGAGTAAGTATCTCTTACACTTATCATGACGCAATGAAAATGCCAAAACAGAAGTTCTATAATCATTTTTACACTCCTTAAATTTTTATGAATTATTGTTTTAAATGAAAATAAAACACAAGAGCAGGCTATTATAAGAGCTTTATTAGAGAAAGCTCTATTCAATTCAATTCGTATTCTTACATTTCACTTCACTTCACAAAAAAAACAGTAAATGCTTCATAATAACAGATGCAATGTCGAGAAATCTCATTTTGATCTTAACACTAACACAGTATTTTATGCTTTAAAGTAATAGTAATAAGAGCCACTGTCCCGCTGAGGGTGACATCTCGGTTACGTAATTACCTCAGACGCTCCGACGAGGGCCGACGACCCAGCGCGACTTTGACCCACTTCCGACTAATTTCTTGTCTCACTCTCCCCCTCCAGACATTGCCCCCATAAACATTTTCGCTCCGATTGCGGCGTCCTTTAATAAGTACGTCCTTGGGGGCCTCTTTTGTCTCTCTCTGCATCTGCATCAGCGAATGATCGCCCGTTACACTCCCAATATTTAAAATAATGGTCTTGTAACACAAACAGTTGCTATAAAATTAATTAGCAAGTGTTTAACGTATAAACGTAACGGCTGAATTTTGAATGCGGCGTGATTACGCACACACGAGCCGACATTTCCCCACCCCGCCTTGCGAAGGCCGCTAATGTTTTTACTTTCACGTCACCCTCTGCTAAACGTTTATTTGTATCTTTATGTTTGCCTACCTTTGATGTGTAGCGTTTCAGTGAAAGATTAATATTTTAAATAGAGGAACATTGCTTCTTCCATAAGTTATATTGTAATAAAATGAAATGTTATTTTTGCCTAACACGATTCTCTTCTGTCCCACATTACAATAATACTTGGTTTTAAATAGCTACTCAAAATTTGAGCAATTAATTAAAGTGCATATTAATGCCTATGAAAGTTTTCCGAGAACGATTTCTAGACTTTGCTCTACACTTATTTGTTATCAGCTACGACTTCTGTTATACTATTAAATAAAGCAGATCGGAAGCAACCAAAATTTCTAATATTATCATTGACATGGAGTACGTTTAGTTGATAAGTAATACATGTTTATTATTTATAATGCTACAGCTCCATATGCATGGAATTGGAGTCAGACTTCGGGTGTGATGCATTAAGGAGTCATCAGAAATCGCATCTGAAATCTGGCAGATTTGGTGAGTTCATGCGGATATTTTGTATTTTGTATTTTTTATTGAAACTGCAAATATATTTTCCTAGGATCTCGACAGTTCTCACACTTTGTCACACGAAGGCGATGCAATAATAGGTTTTACGGCTAAAAGGTTCTCTTCCACAAGATGAAAATATAGCTCGTGGCTCATAATAAGACAGGCCATAAATATAATGCTTAGCTCGGCCCCTGGAGTGGTGTGGCTAAGAATTACTGTGTCGGGAGAAAGCCGTGATGACATTTTTATTATTTACTATTTTATGTTAAGTTACATATTATTTAACTTTACGCGAAATCTACCCACGTCCCCAAACTGTTAAAGGTTAAGGTGTAAAGTGCAAATTCCCATCTAACCCGACGATCTAAACTGAAAAGGTCCGGCAATGGGGTTCTAGTTCGGCGAAATTAAAAGTATACCTTCGACCGAAACGTGCTACAACGAGATATACTTCAAAACTAAACAATATCTATCACATATCTTTGCTTTTTTATTTATTGTATGTTATAATAACGAAGTGCACGGCGGCCTCAGGGCTAGAACTGTCGAGGGTCGGTGATATCTATTAACTACTTTCGTAGAAAATCTAAACGATGGCGATTCGTCATAGGACTATGACGTTTGAATAAGACTAAGATGTATTTTTATTTAATTATAAGTTTTTATATTATAACTTAATAAGCAAAAACAATAATGAACTTACTGCAATTTCCGAAAAGCTTTCATTTTTGATTGTAGCACTTCTCTAGTTTGCAAACATTTGTTCACGTTTTGCACAAAAAGTAAATATTACCTCTATTGCTACATTACTATTTTATTAAGAAGATTTTACTTAAAGTACAGATAATGAAGCTGAGTAGGTAGTATTAACACATTTTGCATTTATTCTAGAAAGTAGCGGTTATTCGTAGTTTCGTACATTTATTAATTTTTACTAATTGACTATCACAAAGACCAATTCTAAACTGATCGCAGCATCCTAAATATCGAGATACGTACGTAATACATTACACCTTCCACTCCAATCGTTCGCGCATTGTTACAAATCATATTTTTCCGTAGGAAGGCGAAATGGGTTTCTTCTAGCCACCGAGCAACAAATATATTGCGATTTGCTCCTTCATTTTCTCGCAAGGTATTTTACTGCTTTGGGTCGCTCATAAATTTCCTCCCCACTCAGAGAGAAAAATAAGGCCTCCGCTTAGAGCAAATTGTTGCGCGAAAACCCTATCAGTGCTCTCTTATCACCTACGTACGGAGGGGTGAATGAAACCCTAAACGACATGTATCTATGTTTTGTAATGTCTCTCACCGAATTTGCAAGCAGATAAGCTGTTCAATATGGAGAGAAATTACCTGCCCTCCGAAATCCCATCCGCGTTATATTCCATGTGTATTATATATATAGGGCCGACGAAAAGGGTTTATGCTTCCGATCAACAACAATCGTTTAAGATGTCTTATTATCATCATTACCACAGCGGTTAATGTAGTTAAAAATCAAAGAAGGCGAGGTCAATGTTGCAATATAATCTGGGACTGCTCCAGCGGTTACTTTAGCCAAAGGAAACTTGAAATTGGAATAGTTCGCCGGATATTTCCCGCCTGACATCCATCTGGGAGTAGGGGGAGGGGTGGCAAACGATTTTTTATTTTCATATGTCAAAAGCTCGTTTTGTGAAGCATCTATTGTACCAACGAATAACGAGGTTATCGCATATTCTACTTTTATAGCGAACCCTGGTATTTTTTTATGAATTCATGTTGCATTTTTTTAGCATTTTCTGTTGTTGATATTGTTAATATGGCAATTTTTCACCTAATATAAAGGTCACCTTTTATTTCTTTTACATTTCATTTATAAATTATTAAAAATGTACGTTCTGAAGGAGCAATTCTATTTTGTATCCGGAGAAAGTATCACATTGGGTTGTAAATTTTTAGCTTGCTCGCTCGATTTACGGCATTGTAAATTCTGAACGAATGCGGACAGTAAAACGGAAAAAGAATGAATTTTTCAACGCGTCACATTCCGTTCGAGATCTACGTTATGGAACATTGCGAGAGGCGTTGCTCTCATATTCTATATATAGTGTATATATTCGTACCATTTATATTATCTAAGTAAGAACCGTCTCATCCCGATCTCGAAAAGAATAATGACTGGGATGAACGGTGCCACTCCATAATTGCAAGTTTGACAAAAATCTTGATAGAAATTTAAGGTGCAACAAATTAAATTAATAGAAGTTAACTCTGGAGCAGTTAGCAAACGTATCAATGACCTCCAGGAGGTTTGTTATGCTAAAAATTGTTAAGCTCTTAAAAAGCATTACAAAGAGAGTGAAGCGAGAGCCGAGGGAAACGTGCAGCTCTCGCCTGTTAATATTTCAAGAATATATAATAATATATTTAATATTGTCAGAGAAGTTGCGCGGCCCACTTCCCGTGTATCCCACAGCATCATCAAATATTTTAGACTTTAAAATATCATAAATAATAACAATTAAAACAAAAACAACATTTATAAGTCGCAATCGAACATTAGAATCGTTTTCAATATCTTGTATTACATTATATATTGCCTATAAGGTCTTTATAGATAAAATCGCTTCGTTATTTAGCCATATGAATACAGAGAGAGGTTTTACAAATGTGTAGTGAGCTGGTTCATTGTAAAAAGTACACAAATATCATTGCTTCATTGTCAGGTGTGCGGTGCTCGTTAGCGGCAGACACGGGGTGTATTCGCGCTCACAAACGGAAACGGGCGAGACGCTCTTCAGGTAAACAAATTATACAATAGTACATTTCATTCTTCTTATGAAATAATGGTCGACATCTAATGATTTACAACACAGAATCGTACTCGTATGCAAGCGAAGTATTGAAGGTGAGCGAGATAGACTTTATGAATAAATAAACGAGGCAATGAGCTGAATTTTTTGAAATTAAAATATAGTTAGTTTAATGTACACAACAATTAAAAAAGTTACTGAACTTTATGTAATGCGTGACTTACGTGGTTCCTAGAGTCGGCTCCGGAGCTAGTGTACACGTTCATAGAGCAGGCGGTGCAGCCCGGTGCTGCAGTCGCCCTCAAGTGCTCTGCCCTCGGGGATCCGCCTCCGCGCTTTCGATGGACCCTGGATGGACAGCCCATTCCCTCACATCATGGGTATAAGGCATCATAAGTTTGTGATAAACAAATTAGTAATGTAATTCAACAGAAGTGTATCAATTTAAGTCCTATTTATTACAATACATTTGTCACGGTGAGAAGGCTTAAAGAAAACAGTTAAGCTTTTAATAGCTATCTAGGAATAAGTTGCAGTCCTTGTCTGGTATTAAAAGGTCTTTCACGATTCTGCATAATATCGTCGAGTCAGTGAATATTCAATTTTTTCCCATTTCATTCCGATATTTTCTATCTCATGAATATTTTAAAAGTAGCTTGCTCTTAATCTTATTGAAACCCACTGCTAAAAATCCAACAATGCAATTTAACCATGGGTTTGAAATGTAAACTAAATATATTATTTAAAAAAACAGAATTTCTAAGTCAATTTGGTTTCACTTAAGACTTTTTTAACGTGAATTTGTCTTTCTTTGTGCGCAAATAGCATTTCCTCGTGTCGTGAAAGTATAAAATCAGGAAGAAATCAATCAATCATCGTTAGGAAACCAGCATGCCACTGGATTGACATTATTAATACTAGACAGTATTTCATATAAAAAATATTATATGTTAGTAAACAACTAAATATAATATTGTCTTTTGTTTACATAGCTTTTACACATTAAGAAAACACTTTTTAAATGGATTGAAGCTATGTATTAGTATAAGTATTATTTTATAGTTTGTATTTTAAATTTTATGGTTATTTGTATTAACACTGTTTATTGTATCTACTTGATTTCGCTGATCGTGTCCACATGTTATAGGGACGTCACCGCTTTTTATATTTTTGTATTTATGTCAATTTATATCATGTGTTTGTCCTAATGAAATGTCCAAATAAATTTTTTTTTTTAAAGAATAAGTTTATAATAATAATACATAGCTTCTATCCGCTTAAAAAGTGTTTTCTTAACTAAATATAATTCAATTAAATATGTATGTATGTCACATACGTGATCGCTTATGTGTTCTAATCCTTGATATAGTTTCACAACCTGCTATTTTTACTGCTTCCAATATGTGCACCTTGATGATTATTACGTATCGGCCATAATTATTATGCTGAGAAAGATCCTAATGAACATTATGACAAAAGATAAAATACCTAGCCTTAGACCAATTTCTTCTGAGCAGGGCCTCCATATCGGAGGGCCGAGAGAGTGGTCCGTCGGGGGTGGGGGGCAGCCATAACTACGTGGTGTCGACTTTGTCATTGGGCGGTGCAAGAGTGGAGCACGGAGGCCGCTACGAGTGCCGCGCCCTCAACTCGCACGGCTCTGTAGCGCACTTAGCCCGTCTTAACGTTTACGGTACATCATGGATTCAACTTTTATAACACCGAATGATATTACACCGAGAACGCAACATTTTCTTTAAAATAATATGTACCTACCGTCTGTAGGTCCACCGTACATACGAGCAATGAACCCAGTGAAGGCCGTCGCTGGGACGGAAATTTCAGTCTGGTGTCCGTACTACGGCTTTCCAATCGAGTATGTTTCACGATTCTATTAAAAATTGAAGTCGCTCTGTAAGCAACATCAAGGTATGTTGTACGTTGACGTTAATCTTTCCAACCATCCAGCTCTGTGAAATGGGAAGGAGGAATGGGTTCCGATCCGAGATATCAACAACAAGACGGCCGATTGACTATTATCAACGTGGACAAGAGCAGAGACCAAGGTGGCTGGACCTGCTCAGTCATGACTCCGGGAGGAGAATTAGCTAGAAGAGAGGTGATTATTCAATTTATACGTGTGATTGAACACCCAAATGAAGCCTGAGTTGTTACGATTGCGGAGTTAATGTCAGGTGCCAGTGTCGGTGGTAACGCCGCCGGTGGTATCGCTATCGCCGCCGCCCGCTCTACGCGCCGCCGACCGCGCCCAACTTACCTGCACCGTGACATCGGGCGACATGCCCGTCTACTTCTCCTGGCTCAAAGATCGTCTGCCGGTCTCTACCGCGCTACAGGTAATACTTGACAAAACCTCTAAATTTTCTAACACAATTAACTAATTCGCTTAAAGAAATTGTTTTCCAAGCATAATTTATCGAAGAAGCTATTTTGTCAATGAAAATCGGTAAATCGTATAATACCGCAGGTCGAAGAACGTGGCGCAGAGTTCTACAGCATGCTGGTGTTCAAACGGGTTTCGGCAGCGCACAGCGGCGTATACACGTGCGTCGCGACCAACGCCGCCGGACGAGCCAACGCCTCCGCCGAGGTCGCCGTCAAAGGTATCGTAACTCTCGATAACATGTCACAAGGAATAATAGTTATTTTAAGTTATAGTTTATTATAAGAAGACTTTAAAGTTCCGCCTCACTGGCAACTTTCTGGGCACAAAAGTTAGGATTTTGAACCACTTAGAAAAATGACTTTAAGTTTGAGATTTATGAAGCGAACAAAAACTATTTTATCTAACAGCTTTCTTATTATCGCGCTCTCAAATAATAATGTTAAACTTACGCTAATAATGTTTTTGATGCTTCATAAATAGTAAGCACTTTGTTGTTTGAAAACTATAGTTATATATTATCACCTTATCTACCACGAAGAACGGTTCGGTGGCCGTCGATACGCAATCTTATACTAGAATAATAAGTCCTGAGTACATACAATATCTTCTTACCAGGAAGAAAGGCACACAATATTATCAGCCGTAAGGATTTGGAGAAATTCTATTAGTGTGGGAACAAAGAGAGGTTAGCCTGATGCTAATACCTTGCCTCACGATAGTTCTCAAAAAAGCACTAAACACTCACTATAAAATTAACTATTATCAATTATAATTAACAAAAAGTATATATCAAAATAAAAATGTGTCTAACGTAGCCCGAGTAAATCTCAACAATGACTCAACTAATAAATGTGACGATCGGCCGAAAAAAAATTTGGGATCACCCTCATCAAACATTATTAAATTGAAATTATGTATTTCGAACACCTTGGCTATTTAGACAAATATGCGTCCAAACAAATCCAAAAGGCCGTCACTTCAAACTATTCTAAACAGAGATGACACTAGGTATGATTTCCTTATAGGTTTAGTTTTTTTTTATCGCTTTAGCCAGGTCCAGCTCATCGGTGCGACGTAGCAGAATCATAAATATAATGCAGATATTTTCGTTTCCTTTGCCTAAATGAGTTTAGAAAGTTTATTTCTGACATATCCACATTGTCAATCGTCAAACAGTGCCGCCGTATTGGCAAACGGAGCCGACGGACGGCGCAGTTTTGCTCAACGGGTCCCTCACCGTATCGTGTGACGCACGAGGTCACCCGCTTCCTACTGTCTATTGGACCAAAGTTACCGGTGAGATATTAATTCGCATCTTTTATTTGTATATGATTTAATATGAACAGTGAGCATTACAGCCGTATATGTGTGTATGGACAGGAAACACAGAGACAGCCTTGGGTGCCGTATCAGAGCCGGCGGTGCTGAGCAATGGGTCGTTGTGGTTGGCGGCGGCGCGTACCGACCACTCCGGCCGATACCGCTGCCGTGCCGATAACGGCGTGGCCCCGCCACTGGCCAAGACCCTCAAAATACACGTCAATGGTAATTGAAAAGGATAATTTACCTTCTAGTAATATAGTGCTTGTTTCGTTGTTGTTTGGCTCGGTTATAAGACGGCACGTATTGTGAATAAAGCCTGATTTCATGATTGTGGTAGTTTACACATTAGTGAAGCGCGCCACTGTATTTCAACTTGTCAAAACTGTATAATTTTTCTCTTTGTGCCATTTGAATATTAATACAATATAACATATAAAACCTAAGAACCGGCGCGGTTCGAGTCTCAGTCGGCAAACGTGTCAGCGGCGCAGGGCGAGTCTGTGCGGCTGGTGTGCGTGGTGCGCGGTGACACCCCGCTCGCCATCACCTGGACTCACGCCGGCCGGCCGCTTCCTAACTCCGACTACAGGTGTGGAGACTTAGATGATTTTTTTTAAGTCGTGTCATTTTTATCCGTATCACCTTCGGTCTTAATAAGGTCAATTAATTAACAAGTATTTCTCCCAAGAAGAAGAAACTGTAGTTTTAGGCCAAGCTAAGCGTTAATTAAACGATCATTTTATATTTAGGGAAACACCGTTTCAATAGACTTTATATTTTCTTAGGATGAGTATATCGGAAACACGTAGTGCAGAGGGTCTTCGTAGCGAGCTGGTTGTAGAGCGAGCAGGAAGACGGGACTCCGGCGTGTACCGCTGCCAGGGCTCGAACCCTTACGGCCGCTCAGACCACTTCCTGCATCTCGCTGTACAAGGTGACGAGACTCGATTTGGTTAGACGAATCTGTAAACTTGAACTACCTCAGAAACCCTGAAATATAAATTAAATATAAACTCTTAGAGCCGCCCGAGCCACCGAGCGACTTTCGTGTGATGGAGACGACTTCTAGATCGGTGCGAGTGTCATGGCGGCGACCATACGACGGCAACTCACCCGTGGTCTCTTACGAGCTGCAGTATCGGCCGCATACGCACCTTCCTCCAGCATCGGACGGCTGGTCAGATGCGCGAGCGCATAATGTGTCGGTCACCCAACCCTCCCACGACGCTTATTCTGAGTGAGTAACGGCTTTTGTAAATGTTATGACATACATAAGATGTCGCTGAATAAATGTTTTTCTATCTTAAAACGAAGCGTTTATAATGTATGTGTATACAAATTGAAAATATTAATGGATCCCAGTACCTAAGATTGAAATTCCTTTAGCATCGAGAGCGCCACTATAGATTCGCTGGAGCCAGCCACAGCCTATTTGGTGCGTGCTCGCACGCTGACAGCACAATTTGCGTCTACACATACCCGTGCCGTATTGGCCCTCACGCAGCACGAGCCACCATCCCGTCCACCCGTCGGTCTGCGGGCATCCGCTCCACGGCCTGCCACCGTTGAACTTGCCTGGCAGGTAACACTAAGAACATACTACAACTCTTTGAACGGTGTCGATTATTTTGTATGAGGCTCAGACCTCTATATTTTGCCCGCTCGTAAACTCGGTCGCGTATGACGCAGGCGCCTTCACAGTCCTCTTGGAACGGGGAGCTCCTCGGGTACACGGTGTGGTGGTGGGTGTCGGCGGACGGTGCGGTGTCGGGTGGTGGTAATGTCGGTATGGAGTTCGCCACTGTCCGGGGAAAAGTTACGAAGTACATCATAGAAGGACTGGAACATTACACAAGGTTTGTTCAGTTCATAAATGATGACTGTATAGGATGAGAGGCAGAACACTGAATTATTATTTTTAACAGGTATTCAGTGAGTGTCAGAGCTTTTAATAGTGCCGGCGCCGGACCGGCCACGCCCCCAGTGAACACGTTAACTAAAGAAAGTGGTAAGCCTTTTTATAACATCTATTTCTTATACTAATTGAAATGAAATTTTTTTTTTTGGCGTCGCGGTGTGACGACCCCTCGCCCACTGGTGAAATAATCTGTGACAGAGGTTATTTCATCAGCGTAATCAGTCAACCCTGTCTAGTGGGAGTCTTATTCTCCTTGCCTTCTGCAGCTGCTTACCAGTACCACTGTCTCTCAGAAAACCAATAAGACGCCTGAAGTGATGCAATAGGTTCGCCTTATTGTACTCAAGATGTGTGGTGTGCTCCCCAAAAAGAAAAATTGTTGGTGCAGAGAAGTTATCACAGAGGACTACCATATCCACTCGCGGTAGGGAATGGCCCTCTGGGCGTCCCCCACTGGGATGCTCAGCAACCAGTGGTAGATGCACAGGCTACCTTTCATACCTATTCTTGCAATTCTGCACTCTACGACCAACGATCGTTTCGATATAGGAGCAAACTGATCAAACCAACAACTCTCTTCCACACACGTTCACATATGTTAGGAGGCGGCAACAGATTCCCTGTTCGAAAGGGCTCCCACCGCTGAAATCATGATACTTGGCACAATGTTCCGGACCACGCGATGATTCGATGAACCCAATGGCGGGCCAACAGAGAAGGTCCGCAAAAAAACACGGTTTGTCGCTACTCCTATCTTCGATGACTACTACTACTCTCGTTAAAGCCTCAGCTAGCATCGGGGTACTGAGCGTTGATATCGAATGACGTTATCTCGTAATTAGTCTCTAAAAAGCTTAGTGTCTTCAGTAAGTCCAGATGGTATTCCACCCCAGGCCACCACTTGCAACTCTATAAAACGCAAATTCGGCCCCACATGGAGTACTTTTCTCACCTTTGGGCTCCTCAGTACCAGCTCCTTCCGCTTGACCGTATTCAACGAAAAACGATTTGAATCATCAACGACCAGTCACTTAGCGTGGGGCTTGATGCCTTGGCGTTGCGTAGAGATGTCTCTACATCTTCTACTGCACTTACAATGGTGAATAATTAACGAAGTTGTTCGGACAAATACCTGCATCTGACTTCATTACCGGATGACAGTTTTTGCCGCGCACCATCACAGTGTGGAAGAAATTACCCACTGAAGTAATTCCGAACCAATTCGACTTAGGGTCCTTCAAGAAAAGTGTATACCAATTCTGCAATGCACTTGCGAGCCTTCTGACAATGTGAGTGCCCTTGGGCGGTGGTATCACTTAACATCAGGTGAGACTCCTGCCCATGTGCCTCCTATTATAATAAACCAATAAGTTGACTTTGTATCAATTCAATAAGTAATTACTTAAATAAAAGTTACGATATCTAATAAAGTGCCATCGGAGGGCCCGCGATCGGTCCGCTGTAGAGCGGTGTCGCCGCAGAGCCTCAAAGTGGAGTGGTCTCCGCCGCCTGCGCACGCGCACCACGGAGCGCTGCTCGGTTACAAACTTCTGTATCGGCCTGAACTCAGTGAGTACTCGGAATTTAAGTACGATTCGTCGATCATTGAAATTGTTTTATAGTTTATAATCTTACGAGCACCATGATAAAGATTAGTTTAAAATAAAACGCGATTGTAGCTGAACAATGTCAGTAATTTGTCGTCAGCGGCGGATTGGATGGAGTGGGACGTCCGGGATGCGAGCGGGGCGAGCACTGGAAGTTGGGGCGCAGAGGTGAAGCGGGTGTCCGGCGTGGAAACGCTCGTACTAGCGCTGCAGCCGCACGTCAACTACACCGTGCAGGCCTTGGCCTACACCGCCGCTGGAGATGGCGCTCCCGCCCCACCTTTGCGCTGTGCCACACACCAGGACGGTTAGCTAATACTCACTACCACTACAGGCGAAATACAATTGGTCAAACCTCAAAAGACATAATTTGATTCTGTTGGTATTAGGTATTTACAATTCAGTAAGACGTTTACCTTTTATACCACATCAATTAAAGGAGAAATAAAAGGTGTTATATCTGCACACGATTAAAAATTATAAAGGTATATAGTTTGAACGCAGAGTACAGTTCCAGGACCACCGGCCGCCATAAAAGTAGTGGCCACGTCCGCTACTGCTTTGGCGGTCAGTTGGCTGCCACCCGTGAGGTCAACTGGACCACTCCTCTATTACACCGTCTTCTATAGAGAGCTGGGCAGGTAACTGTAGAACGTTAGAATTCATCGCAACATTAGGGTTCAATTTTACGATTTTGGTTTTCCCCAGAGATCGACCACCGCAAACAACGAGAGTGCCGGCCGAGGACGGCGAAACGTTGCTCGGTTTAGGTGGAATAGCCGAGCTACGACCTCTAGCCGAGGGCGCCACTTACGAAGCGTGGGTCACGGCGCATTCTGCCGCCGGCGAGGGCGAGCCTTCCACTCCGCAACCCGCCACTACCACAGCCAGAGGTTTAGCCAAATTCTGAATCAATATTTTATTATTGCACAATTCATTCATACGTGTTTAAATTTCGACATACGTGCAGCGGGTGTGCGCGTGCTATCGTTCGGCTTGTGGACTCGAGTGGGATGCGGTAGGGCGCTGCAACTGGCCTGCACGTGGCGTGGAGATCCCCCTCCTAGGGCCCGTTGGCTGCGGGCCGACCGCCCTCTTACGCACGATCCGCGTGCCCGACTCACGCCGCTCGGACATCTCGCTCTGCACGGTCAGTAAGTCCGGACAAATTTAGATACTTTAACGATCGGATTCATTTCACCGATGCGTTGTGTTACAACGAGAGTGGGCCGTCCCCACGCAAGGAGATGAGACTTCAAAGTTAAAGTCAAAGTCAAAAATCATTTATTCATATGGGTAATAGTAAATTCTCTGCCACACTTTTTAATCGCCAAGTATTTTTTTGTATTACACAACATTTGTAAGGAGCTGCAACCATCACACCATACTCCACATGACATCAGCAGGAGGCATTGTGAAATAGGAGCACGCACTTACATTCTCGTGGGAACAACACGCAAATACACTATGTATTAACAACAAAAATAAACATCACCGCATACACGAATTGAAGTACGATCAGTCACCACAAGTAGCACCTGTTCACGAATATCACGCATGGCAAGCCAACTGGCTTGTTGGCTGAGCTAATTTGCATTCGTGTGACACATCCACTCCTTACTGACTTAAACTTTGAATTTGTATTTTTATGTGAGCCAGTCCAATACTTTCATTACAGATTTCTTCCAACGAACCTATTAACGATTTTTATGAAGGTATAACCTATAAAGACCACCCCAGGGTCGGTAATTGACGGAGCTATTTCCGGCATTTTACCATACTCAATATGTTTGGCTATACTTAGCAACTGTAGATATTATGTACAAACTGAAAACAGGTTGTCGATGGCTGCCTTTACCTTATACAGACATGGACGCGTCGACGAGTGGCAACTACACGTGCTCGGCCCGCAACACCTTTGGCTCGGAGGAGGTGACCTACCGCGTGGAGTGCCTTCCGCCCCCCGCTCCCCCCGCGCTTTCTCTTCTACATGCCGACCACACCGAGGCGCAACTCGCTTGGCGCACTGCACATCATGCTACGGCGCCGCCTCACGGTCAGTCCTACACCGACGCTATTGTGACTAGAAAATACGATAAGTTTCTTCAAGTTTTCGCATCGTAATAGTTGATTTTTCTTTTGTTTGTTCGAAATGACACAATTATGTATTTAAAACAATATCCGACAAATGAAGAATTGTCCAACAAATCAATGCATTTCTAATAACAGAATTTTAATTAATAGGAAATAATACTATATATATACACAGACATTTAAATTACTAATCAATCCCTTATTTATTAATTATTTTGTATCACATGAATTTTTCACGTTCAGTTCTGCAGAGCCTATGACCCAACTTTTGTGCCTTTGCAATTCGGCCTAAACCGCATCAAGTTGGGTTCGTTGAAAGTTCGTTAACCTGAACTCGAAAATACCAGAATCATCAACCAAAAACTTTGCTGATCTGTGTCAAGCAGTGTGTTCTATGTAGCAATATTTAACATAACTGGCAAGATGCGAATGTGAATGTGAAACCACTCTCAAATAAGACGTCCACTGTACTCCCCGGACCTAGCTCCAATTTTTTCGAAATTTGCATGGTAAAATATCTGATGGGGCAGTCGAAACCGCCTTCAAAGATTTTATTGATTCCCGTCCGAATGTTTTTTTTAGTAAAACGATCAATGAAATACCTATAAAATTACAAAAGGGCATAGAAATGGTACCATACTTTAATATATATATATATATACTTTAATATATATATATATACTATGCCAATTCCATATGTGTAATATATATAATATAACTAATGTTAGGTTACATAACTTGCGAGTCGGGAGATAATTAATTAAATAGAGTCTAATTACGTCCTACATCTTTTATTCTGAAAAGGATTTACGATTTCGTGGATACGTTTGAGAGAAGATAACATAGACTCGGAGCAGTCTCGTTCAGATATAGAAGAGAGAACGATAGAGATGGGAGGAGAGGCGAGCGGCGTGGTACTGCGAACGCTTTCCTGCGGAGCCACATACTCCGTACGTGCCGTGGCGCACTCGCGAGCCGGCAGCTCTTCGCCCTCCGCGCCTCTCTTAGTGAGGACAAAACCGCCGGGTGGGTACCATCACGAATGAACACGCAGGCGAGTCCTCGTTTAGCCGTCACAAACGGGCTGCGGTGCTGTTCTTCTGGTGTATAGTCGTGTCCATGTGACAGTGTTGGTGTGGGAGGGCGGAGGAAGTCCGGAGGAGAGCCGCGAGGGGGCGGAAGCGGCAGTGTGGAGTAACAGCAGCGCCATCGCCGTGGATGCGCGTCGGGCCGTGCGTTGTGGTGCTCGCCTCGTGCGCATACAATGGCGCGTCGCCAGCGCCGCCTCGCCCGCCCCCTGGGCTGACGCTGACCTCACGGCGTTGCATCACCGTCGAGAGGTAAGCCATACATCTTACTTTTTAATTGTAGGCCCTGTGTCTCATGACCCCCAATAACACTTATGGTTTCTTAGCGAATCGTAGCTGACGATCATGCAACGTAGAAAAAAACGCTATGGAATTTGTTGTATAAATCATATATATAATATTTGGTGTAATATTGGTAAAATTACTCGATAAATTTAACACCATTGCTTAGCGATTTTGACTGTCATCTAGCTGTCAGTACCTAAGTAAGTAACTCAAAATCGGGAAATTAATATAATCATTAAGTTCACTCGTGTTGGAATCATAAATTGAGGATATTAGGTTACGAGTGATTACTTTTAGATGTTCAGAAGTTGCGTCAATATTCAACTACATATTTGGCTAAATAATGGTGTGGCGTCCTGTTAAACCATGTTTTGTTGCAATCTACTTTCAAATCTAAATAATACTTACTTATTATATTGCTTTCATCTAGAGCAGTCGGCGACATCGAAGAATTCTGTGTATTGTTCAAAGTACCACAACCATTTGTCATAATACTAAACTAATTAGTCATTATTTTATGATGTATAAGTTTTATAATAAAATCCACTTTTCTAGTAAATCTAATAAATAATGTTAACGGTAATTAAATTAAGAATGTTTTGAGAGTCGGCTTAATCGGTTTAACTTTTTTAGCTCTTAGTAATGTCTAATAAGACGGCTTAATAATATACGTTGAGAAAACACTAAGTCTCATTCATTTGTAAAAAAATTGTAATCGTGTGCTACCCTCGCTACTGTTATCACATGACAAAATAGTCCATATTGGGTTCTAACACACGCAACTTAGTTATTCGTAAGACTTAAGATTAATATGGCGCCTAAAAGACTTCATGACCAATTTCCGTCAAGGCGACTAATCGACTGAGTGGATAAAACTCAAAAGGTATGTGTATCGTGGGGCAGGGCATACCCACTATTACGATATTTCTCTTCTTTTCGTACAAAAATGTTAATCAAAATGGCAACATCGCATGTAAAATTTTTCAATGGGAACTTGCCATTGTATTTTCAGATTTCAATAAAATTTTGCAAATCGTTAGACACTTATAATTTATCAAGATAACGGGATAACCTACGGTTCAGATTGTATATTTTATGTTCGAATGACCATTCTGGTTGTGTCAGGTGGTGATAGGCGAGTTGTCAGCGAGCACGTGGTACACGCTGCGCCTTTGGACCGCCACCGATACTGCTCGCCACCAGGCTCTTATCTACGCCGCTACCACGACTCACTCTGGGGGTATACCACATTTTTATCTACTCTAGCTCACGACAGCACATATAGTTTTGACTTTAGACAAAGATAATACGAGTTACAAGCTGAGTTTATAAACGCTTCACTCTTCATAGTTAAATAATACTGAAATGAGTAGGTGAATGAAATTGCACATTTCCACGTTGCCTTTAGGTGAATAAGTAAGGATTACGCTTCTAAGCCCAGCTTGCCCGCTCCTAAGGATATTCATTGCATCGATTTCGAGCGCTTGTTTTCCTATTTTCACGGAGGAATGTAAAAAGTATAACTTATTATGGATAGAAAACAAGTATGTGGTGCACGACGATTGTAAACCTATCCCTAGCGTGAAGCGCGGGGTTCAGATCACAGAATATATCTGCAGAACGTCTTCGGCGCCCGACGTCTTTCTACAGCGAAGGTAACGCGGGTCGGCCGGCGCCGGGTAGCGAGCAGACGGAGCGCGTGCTGGGCGCCGTGTCTCTGGCGTTCGCCGCCCTAGCTGCCCTCGCTGTCACCACGCTGCTGCTCGTCCTACTCGCCCGCCGAAGGTAAATCAGTTTCTTCGTGATCGAAATGTTTAAAGAATATATAAATATAAGAAACCATAAACGAGCGCGAAAGCGAAGTATGCCAAATATAAAACTACGTTTAGACACATGTGGACGATAATATTATTAATCAGAATATGTTGTAGCTCGCTGTGGTGCGGCGTGGGCGGGCGGCGGGCAGAAGGTCGGCGCTGCAGTCACTCGGGCACTAGCACCGATAAGTCTGTTTGCGTGGAGCAGCAGAATCTACGCAACTGTCAGCACGATTACAAACACGACAAGTTGTCTCCGGCTTCAGGTATGTATCAGAGTTATCTAAGTATTTTGTCTCTAGGTTGCCTTATAAGATATGTCCTTGAAAACCTTGTTTTAACAATAAACCTCGATATGTCCTGGTTTCACCCAATAAAATAAAACAAATCTATTTGATAGTATGAACCATAGTGTTATTGGAAAGTTAATCTCCCTTTGAAAAGTAGCTTAATATAAATTAAGCACCTCTGTACACTTGTCACTTTGTATATTAGCAAGGAAAGTAGTTTCTCAAAAGATAGTATAGAAGCGCTAGCATTCTGAGAGTCAATAGTTTTTATTTAGCCTCTAGTCTTCGTAACGTTTTTGCCTATAAGTGGATGCTATCACTTTTGAAAAATATCTCGTATGAAATATTATCTTTGCTTTAAATGGCTTCTTTTATAATGAGATTTGTAGCAACATTCTTCTGAAGTGATATGAAGCGACACCTTCACTCTGCGACTACAATCATACCCTGAACCGCGCTTACGAAAATTTTCTGACCGCTGTGTATACACATCGACATACGACACTAGGCCCTCCGAGCCGGCAATAACAGATGTTTTTATTTTATTTTAAAAGGCACACTAAAACACACAAACGCTTACAGAAAACACATGACATACAAAAACAATATACATGCATGTTCATCAATGACAAATGTGCACAACATTTAAAGGGAAACATTACAATGACAAGGAGAAAATAACTTAAACATTTAAAGTAAAAGTCAAACTAGACAGAAAAATACAATTGTACAATTTAACATTCTAATATATTTCTACTATGTAATGGTCACTATTGGTCACGGATCAACAGTGGCTGCAGCATCTTACGTCTGAAGACATGGAGACTGTCATTTAATGGATCTGCTTCGAATGTACTCAGAGCGTGGTTTAATGCAGATCTGTTTAGAGGAGTATTACAACCAACGTTGGTCCTCACTGCACGAACGTAAAAAAAGACTGATGTGTTTCTTGTGTTACTTAAGATTTTGTAAACAAATATAATATCGATCAGGCGGCGTCTATCGCGGAGTGATTGCAAGTGAAAGAAAGCTAGTCTTTTTTCATACTCGCACTTATAGCTAATTTTATCATTTAATCGGCATAGATGTTTGGAGAAATGGCGGTTAATTGTTTACAAATTCCTATTTCTAAAAGAATATAGCAGATATCTGAAACGATTGTAGAATATTTATAGGAAAATGTTTAGTAGCCGTATAAAAATTACTAATTGGCTAATAAGTCACAAAAACTACATGTCGTATGGGGCGTGTGTAGACGTGTACGAGATCAGCCCCTACGCGACGTTCGCGGTTGGCGGTGAAGCGGCCGAACACACTTTACAATTCCGCACGTTTGGCCTTCGCGACAACGACGCGCCTCCGCACCGCGTATGTCGCCACCACCAGCACGGACATCGGCAACGCTCCGACGGTAAGAAACGGCCACTACCGTTTTATAAAACTTTGGGATCTCCAACGTCGTAATGAATTTTGTGAACAGATTCAAACTGAGGCCAATAATACATTTTATAATGTGACAACAGATAAGCATCATTCGGAGTGTGAGCTGCAGCAGCTGAGTCGATACGAGAAGGTGCGGCCGCGGGCTTGCGCTGCCACATCCTACTGCGTGCCCCTCGGACATCACGGTGAGTATTTTGAGACCCCGCGACCGGTGTCTTTGACGCACCTGTATTTTATATCCCGTGTTGCAGGCGGCGGCGGAAGTGGCGGCGGGGGTGGAAGTGGAGGGGGGTTGTCTGAGGTTTACGCGGGAGACTCGAGTGTCGAGTCCGGTCCTGGCTCCCTCTCGCCACGGACCCACCACGACCATAGCTAACGGACACAGAGAAGCACATCCATGACTAAATGATGTTTAGGCGTCGAAAGCGAGACTTCAATCAGGATTTAAATTCTTAGCAGCGGTAGCAATATTACTACTACTCAGTATTACTGCAACTGTCATTATCCTTAATAAATCCTTTGTAAGTGTCTTAATTTTTTCACAAATATTTGATAAAGACAATTTATTTATAAGTTAAATAAATGCCGAGAAATAAGAATTACGAATTCGGCTCTCGTCGGGGCTTCCGATTGCGGAGAGTGAAGTTTCTGTGTGAAAGGAATGTTGAACTGTAACTCCAAAAGTAGGTACTTTAATATTAATTGGAGTGAGGCGTTCGCCGTGTATCATTTTGCAATAGCAATTAGCAATTGATAAGTGATATAAACGTCGTACATATTTGCGTCGACCTATTTCTATTTATAAAATAAAAATAGCGTTGATTGCTCAAGTTAGAAATAGGAAATCCTTCAGAAATAAAAATATATAATAACTTTATTGAATGAATGGGATCAAATCAATGTGGAAACTCGAAAGGCTACAAATTTTATTTTACGATTTGCGTCTGCTTCGGGTTCATTTAGCGAGCATTGAAAATCTCGACGGCTACGAATAAATTCCAGATACTGTGGAGGACTTTTTGTCGTTGTCGACCGCTGTTCGTATGTTTTACATAAAATTAATTAAGACTTGACAAAGTTATTTCTTTAACCTGCAGTGTTATTTATTTGGATTGTATTTGATTTGAAAATAAATCCCGACGCTGCACTATGGAAAATCTAAATATTATTAGGTAAATAGGGCTCCAAATAACGCTCATATGCTTTACTTCTATTAGAGTATGTACGTACAGATAAATGATACAAACAACTGTTTAAAGAAGCATCCTAAACGATAATAAATATGGTGAATAAAAAGTTACTTTTGAAATGTCATAATACATATTTTCTCAATGTCTAAATTATACCGCTAAATGAGTACAAAATTAAATGCAATGCCCAATTTATCAATGTTATCAATAAATAACCGCAAACTAATCAACTAATTCAATATTAGAAACCACGGTAGATAAAGGTTTTCTGTTTTCTTACTTCTATCATACTTTTCGGGATAACTTCTGAAACTACATACTATGGGCTTTCTAAAAAAGTATTATACTTTATAAACTATACCTACAAATTATTGAAATAAATTAATTTTAAAAGATTGTAGCAGTCAGATCTGACATGGACATTCTTTGACACACTTTGCGGAATTAAAAAAACATATTCCACATCAAAATTATGTAACATGACTTCATATATTTAAGTTCCACTCTTACATAATTCAATAAGCTTTTGAAAGTGTGTCAATTGAACATTTGTAGAAACGATTTTTGATATGCCGTTGTTCTGCCATTTGCCACAGTGCGCTGATGGGAACGGAGATCAGTGAAATAGTAAGGAAGGGTTAAACAAGGATTGATTCCTTATACACCTTTTATATTAATACATAAAATTGTAATTGGTAACGCCATGCCGCATTAAAATATTATATTTCGTGAACTTTTGTTATCAGTAATTACTAGTGCAGCTAGCACTGCCCTTGTTTAAGAGGAAAAGATTTTTTTTTGAAGCAGTCAGCTTTACTACAGCATTCTAAAAGTGATGAGCTAAGTGTGAGTAATTATTACAATTACCACTACAAGTATTATCAAAGACGCCCGAGCAGTTAGAAGAATATCTAATATTACAAAGAAATCTGATACCACGATAAAACAATCCAGACTTGTTATCAGACTGCTGGACATTAAGTTAACCTGATATACATAACCAAATTTAATTGAATTGTACCAAAGTATAAATATTGCTTACAATTTATTTATACTTAGTAGAAACCGGTTTTGAATAATCTGGTAGACCAACTAGCGCACTGGCAAATACACAACAATGAAATAGATTAGGGATTTCTGTAAATATTTTACGATTACGTTTTGCGTACTGGATTTATTGAGGCAAAGAATATGTGCATTATATTTCAAATTAAATAACATAGCGGTTATATGTTGTATCGACTCCAGTACCTACGTGCTAACCACTACAACATCATAATGATCATAGAATTGCCCACTTCCTGAAATTGAGTGTGTGATTTAAAAAAATATCGTTTATCACAAACAGGTGCATTAAAAATTAATCTTAATAATAGTGTCCGTGGTGACTTCTATTGAGATGTCACGTTTTGCGTAGGTAGGTACTGGGACATACTCGTTACGGATGTGTGTGAATATCAGTCGGACTGACAGTTCCCTACTTTTACGGAGCTTACACTTGTAAATATATTATTATTATGTACTACAACTAGTCAATTTTTATTAAATGTTTTTGACAATATTATTGTATTATATAAATATTGACTATGTGATTTGTTAATTGTAATATACACGAATTGATGATTGAAAATATTTGTTTTTATTTATTGTAAAACACAGACTAACAATCGGTTGCCAAGAAAGCAATCTCACATGCCACGTCCAATAAAAAAGCTTTAGTATAAATCACAAAAGATAAAATTGTAGCTCCCTAGGGCACAGTGGGAGAATTCAATATCAAACATTCGAGGAGCGCCAGGCTTCGACAGAATGCTGTTCAGAGAATAATATCTCAAGTTTGCGACATATTGTAAATATTTACAGTTCGTACATGAGCGTTATTTTATTATTAAACTGAATAAGAGTTGAAGTCTTTTAGCCTATAGGCCTATTAAAACCGCCGGAAGTTAAATAAATATAGTAATGTAAGTCTGGGCAAATAACGATTGGGGCTAATACCTAGGTACCGTCTCCGTGTCTATGTCGCGATCAGCCGTTTTAAATAACAGCTAATCATAGGTAAAAAGGGAGCATACATTATCTTGTGAAGGAAATTAGAACCATTTGCTAATCTCGCCACCCATGAGTGTTTACTTTGAAAAACCGTAACTGGAGCGATCTGTCCTCAGTCGGGGCCTAAGTAGAGTTGTTTGAGCGTCCTAGAGTCGCCCCGCCACCCACCACTCAACCACTCAACGACTTGCCTACAAAGCATCGACACTGTTGAACGGAGCTGGCTTTGTACTCCCTATTGATATGTTAGCAACCAGTTCAAAGATGTCAGCGAGAGGATTACGTGACTGACTGTAAATGTTCATATTCGAAGATATTTTCCATTTGTCCTAGTGCCCTATTTGGGAAAGACGATACTTCAAATATACAACATAATATTATGAAGAGCAGTATAATACGTAGCTATTGTACACTAAAAGGTAACAAATCTGAAGACTAAAGGCTACCTACGACTTGCAAGCCTAGAGTCTCAGTTACAATGTTATGATATATTATTGATTATATTAATTATAAAATAGGGATATTTGTTTAATTTGTTGGCTAGCCTGTTTATAGTATACGGTTTTGCTTTGATTTTGATTAATGCTTTATTTATCCCGACAATGAACTACCCGTGTAGGTGAGCAAAAAACTATTCTAGGAAACTATCCAATAACCCGCTCACCCAGCACCCCATGGTCAGTGTGGGGTGTGGGGTTGTGGAGTCAGAAGCGGGAAGTGCATGTTCCGCCACCCGAAGGGGGGTGGCGGCCATACACGTTTGTTGCACAGTAAAAAGGGGCGATAAATGGCAAATCAATTGTTCAAAGCAAAACTATGCATTTTAATTAAAACATGTAAATTTTAATATGTTGCGAATGCTGTTTTTTTGAGTTCGGAAAATCAATAATATAGTTAGTAATACAGACGTAGTACCACTATGTCAACTCGTATAAATTATAGTATTTTTATTATATTGTACGCAATGACTTCGCCAGTTAACTAGTAACTTTGGGTGTCTATTGGGAGCCAATAATTAACCGTATATTACAAAAGAAGGTGAATAAACGAACTTAATCGGCAAATAAAGTAGTGAACTTGCTATACATTTGCTAAGACATCAAAACGCCAGTCAAAGCATCTTAATAAATATCTTTAATTTCCATCAAATCCTTGTCTCATTCAAATAAAAGTCTATTAAAGCCGTAAAATAAATATTGTATTTCGTAATTACATCTAAAACAAGGCATAACAATTTTGACCTACGATTCCAATGCATGCAGAGCGAACTCGACGGAAGCTCGCGTGGGGAAAGCCTGTGCACTTCTATGTAACATGTAGCGGCGTCGACGTCGCATGAACCATGCTCCCTTGGAAACATAACTAACTGCAGTAGCCCTCGCCTTGAAGGAATAATCGGAAAGCCTCAGATATCTTATTCGGTTGCTCCTCGAGCACCATTCCACAATCCGAGATACATAGCCAAGAGGTCTTCGCTGGCTCCAAGCGGCCATTGAACGTGACGGTGTCTTCGACGTGTGGTGAGAGCCCACCTGTTACATTCAGCACTGGGACTTTAAAAGTGTTACTGTCCCGCGCGATCGCTAGGTCAGAGCGACGCAGGTACGAGTCGATTAACATGGATAAGTTTACAGGGTTCATGTGTGAGAAGCACTCTTTGTAGACGTGAACCAAGTCGTGGTTGCGATTGTCGGTGCTTCTCCCGAAATGGTGCCACATGAGGTAATCCAGGGCCCCTTGGGTCATTCCGTTCGATCGTAACTGTCTCGTGTTTATCTTTTGGTAAAGCCATTCGGTCCAGCCCGCCTGTGTGGATGTGCAGTTGATCAAAATTAAGGCGTCGACCCTGTGAGGGTTGTTGATTGCATAACGGGATAGCACATTCGCTCCGGCCCCGACTCCGAATCCAATGAATGACCTGATGCCGAAATGGCCGAGGACAAAGTCAATTTGAGAAGATAGCTCGTCCATAGTCGGATAAACGAAATCTTCGGGCAAAGTCGGGGCGCTTTCTTCTTGGCCCGGAGCGTTTACGTGGTAGATGCAAAACTGGTCCAAAATAGCCCTCATATCAACAAAATTAAAAAATGCTTGAAAATTCGCGGCATAATTGAGGCCGAGGTCATGGTATGTGATGATGGCACGCTTCTTGCGGTCCCCGCGGACCGCCACTAGGATGTCGCCACGCGAGGTTCTCACCCTCTCTTCTACGCATGCGCCGTCGCTTTGCAATCGGCGCTCCGATGGAAAATGGAGCTGAACAGTCTTTAAATCATCATCCAGATTGTCCGAGGACATCATGTTAAGAAGAGCTATATTTTCGTGTACTGTCGTGGGCATCTTCTCGGATATGATTCTTCAAAGGGAGCGCGACTGACGGACTGCCGACTTCCTTAGTAAACAATGGAGTGGTTGTGTAACAGCGACGTTACGATGACTATGTCACGAACACAATTATTACTAATTAGCGCAAAACATCAGGTACAGCCGACAAATAGAATCGTCCAAAGCGCATCTCTTGTTATTGCAATTTAATATTTACGTTGCTAGGTAGAACAGAAAAGGCGTCACACTCGTTGATCAATCACTGGGTAATATGCGTTTCACTACGCCAACGGTACACGAATTGTTGAGTTTTGCTTAAGTAAAGCTAAATGTTTTATACGGCGGCCTTTAACACTGGGAATATCGCAATAGAAACGGTCAATAAAATGCCGTCTAGGCGAGCGTGTACCCCTGTATGTGATCGACTCGGCACTGCTCGGAACAACTCGTAAGTTGTCGGCTAACGGCCATGTCGCACAGTACGAGCAAGGTCATTCGACGTCAACTTCACTCCGGTTCGTGTTTAAGCCCGCGCATGTCAAACAGGATGCACCGATCATTATTATTCAATTGGTTCAATAATATACTTTAATAATATAATATTGGCTTAATAATTTATCAATATTTAATTAATTCAATAGTATCATGTAACTATGAGTTTGTAACTACAGCCTCAGGTCAAATGCAATTTTTATAAATCCCGTTGCACCAAATGAGATAATAGAATAGAATTGATTAATTATAAGCTAGTTAACGGCCCATTACTGATAACGAGGACAAAATTTAATAAACGTTAAAATTAAGTATGCTATTTTTTTTTAATTTATTAATCTTTAGTACCTAGTTTGAGTGTTTCTATGTATAGGTTTGTTTCACTAACGAGTCTATATAACACATCAATTATAATAACATACAATTGTTTTATTAATAATATGCTATGCACCCACACCCACCACCCACAAAAGAGGAGCTCCCTTATGTGGGGAATAGGCATAGATGAATTTTGTCACAACTTATTTCTGTCATGAATGAAGTTATATTTATTCTGTTGACTTAATGGTACGACAAAGTTCTTAACAAAGCACACAAAACGTAGAATAGATGTCAGTAATTGCGTTGAAGTATTTTTAATTAAAAAGGAGTTTGATTGCTTCTTTGCTTTGCTTCCCTCACGAGCAACTCCGAGCCCGATATAGTGATGATATGTGGTGTTCGTATAAATAACATGTACAAATTCAAAAACGCTTAATCCAAGTTTCAGTAACTGCTAAGTACTCGCTCGCAGTAAATTAGTTAATTAAAGACGATCCGACCTTATGAATTGTCCTCTGAAATGCTAATAAAGTTCAAAATATCTATATTAATTTCTCGTATCTCGTAACGTGTACTTTAAAGATACCGTACAGACGTGGAAAAAAATTATTTGAAGTGGACCATCGACCATGTTACTACACGGTAGTGTTCGGGGACACGCGATGAATTCCCTCATCAAATATATAAAAAGTATTATGTAACAATATTATATATTTGTTTTGATTATAATGTCGAGGACATTGTGAGACAATGAAATGTATAGACTAATGCGAATATGTAATAAGATCAATAAATGAATGGTTAATTGGTTCATTTGTATAAAGTATTACGGTCCTACTGGGTTATTTATTAACGACGTGCGCAATTCGCATTCATCTTCACGATTGCAATCATCAACCTCTCTTCTAAAAAGGACTTTCCTTAATAGCCGTACTACTAAGTTGGCTATATCAGACGAATAATTGTCCTGCGGTTTTGGCTACTAAATTTAGTTACAGAAAAAGCTTCGGGATTTCCAAGAAAATCAATAGACCTTACCCGCAAAGGATTTCATTATCACGCAACGCCACCTTTCCGTATTTCAATAACTAATTTGGGCTACAAATATGCAAAATACACGATTACTATCCTCGCTCGTAGGTAACGCCGTTTCTCGATTAGCTCGGCCATCGTGAGACGCCAAAACGAGTTTTGAGCCAGGCCAGGTACGGTTTTGATCATCACTTACCAGGAAGAACCATTGTTTCAGGGATTAAGGCCCGCATAGCAATAAACTTTTGTTTTGCCAAATGTTCAATTGAATGCTGTAATTGTAAAATATTATTTTAAACTTAACCAACATTTTTTATAATGTGTTGTTTAAATTAATATTGTAATAAAGCGGTTTTTACGAATTCGTCTGCGTGTAATTAGACAACCTTTTTTAATAATCTAGTTATATATTTTCATCAATTATTCTCTACGTGATACGTTGAAGAGCAATCACATACAATGCGTAGCGTATCGCCTACGCACGGTCAAATGTACATAGATAAATGAGTTTATCCACGAAACGGTGGCCGAATTTGAACCTTTTATCATTTAAGAGTCCCGTGTTTGACTCCATGCCAGTCGCTGGCTATAGATTTTGCTTGCGCTTTTTGGAATATTTTTTTATACAGTTTTATCACAATACTGAACAGAAAATTGAGTTTCATTTCTATTTAAATAACCAAGGAAAATTATGATTAGATTCATTGTTACTGGTTATTACAAGTTAAAGAAAACATTTAATACGGGTACGTTTTCCAATTTTTGAATTGTCTGAAGAACAAAACAATAAGCATTAAAGCAAACACGTTGTTAGCGCTATACGCTCATACAAGTCGAATTCATGTCAACTTCAAGAAGCTTCGATAACAAGTTCCTTTTTTTAATTCAATTTACAATTTCTCTTTAAAGTGCACGAATTTAGATATTAAGTTAGTTATTATAAAGTATAATAATGTGCCGAAACTCGTATGGCTATTTGGTAAAGTTTAATACTGTACCCGTGTCCAGGAGATCTTTCACATAACAATTTAAACCGCAGTGTATCTATTATGTTATATAAGTAAGAAAAACTATGATTAATACATAAACCAAATATCACTGATTAATTTACGGCAAACTCTTCGACACCCTTTCAACTTTAATCAAGTGTTTTGTAGTATAAGAAGTTTGTAAGGTGCTGCGACAACTACACTGACCACCTCACACACATCGCAACCTTTACTCACTACCTCGGGTATATTCCTCTACTTTGGTAGAGAAACAATTTGTTTGCTTTTCTAAAGAAATAATATTAGTGCGGGAGGCGAAAGTATCCAAGTGCCAATAAGATGCCTACGTTTGTTCCTACAGGGACGGGCCTGTAAATAATATCTAATACACAACGCTTACATTGTCCAACTATAGTTGAATGTGAAATTAAAACAACGGAATAAAAGTATTAACCAAGCTAAGTAATGCCACGACCAATAATTCTAAATGTATTTTAAAATTATTCTAGCAAGCTGCCAAATTAAATTTCCAAGTAAAAAGAAGGAAATAACAAAAGGCAGGAATCAATATAATAAGCCGCTTAGCATTGTTTAAAGGTAAACCTCTTCTCGGCTATTGTTTAAAATGTAGCGAAATGGTGGTCATAAAGTTCATCTATAGTTTAGCCGATGATAAGCCTTGGTGAATGGGGTTGTAAACCATTCGGGAAATAAAATGCCCAATACCTGCTGTATTTAACATTATTGTAATTTTTGGTAATTTCGCTCATTTAATATTTGATCTCGTGAAGTGAACATTGTGCATTTAGTGTACAAGTGTATAATATGGAACGTAACGTGAGTGTTTATATTATTTGTTCTTTATTAGGAATTTTAACTAATAAGTTTGGGTGATGTTTAATTTATTTATTGAAAATTTTTTCAATCGTTTTGCTTTGAGGATTTATAAATGTTAAGATGATTTTATGCTCGTAATTAATACAAATATTATATAGGTATATAATATAACTAGCCTGGCCATAAATACTGTTACATAAAAACTTTAACTCTTTAATTATTTTGAATTTGGAACACGTAAATGATTTTAAAAACTTTTTTAGTTTTTGCGCCATTTCTAATATTTTTTCGTGTTCATTATCAAATGACAATATGGAATGGGGGGTTAAAGAAAATAGGATTGCAGTGATAACCTTGCATAAAGAGGGTATGGAGCCGTCGGTTCGTCGATCGTTCCAGACACTTCAAAAGCTTGGTATCAGCCGTATGTTCGTGTATCGTACAATCAACAGATACAACAACACTTCGTCTGTCGAAGACCAGAAAGGATGGGGGCGGCCGCAAGCTGTTAGAACTAAAAAGGCTGTTAATGCTCTTAAAGCGCGAGAAATGAAGATTCTCGCTAGGACTCTGTCGCGTATTATGAAACAAGACCTGAAGCTCGGTACTTATTGTCGATATACAGGACATGCCCTAAATCAATCTTATCAATTAAAGAGAGTGGATCGATCAAAATGCCTTCTGTCTCGATACGCAGATGAAAAGCACAGTAAATATCCTCTTTACCGATGAAAAAAAATACAGGATTGAAGGATACTACATCAGTGAAACGATAGTGTATGCTAACACTTCTAAAGAAGCGGCTCAAGTGGTCGGAAAGGTACGACGTGGTCATCATCTTACGTCAGTGATGGTTTCGTGGGGCGTGTCTTATCTAGGAGTCATAAAACTACATTTTTGTGAAAAAGAAGTGAAAAAGTGTGAAAGCCAAAGTGTATCAAGATTCTGGTCACAAGGCACGAACTACCCAAGCCTGGCTTGAAACAAACGTTCCGGACTTTATAAGAGCTGAAGACTGCCCCTCACCTAGCTCAGACCTCAACCTTTAGAGCATCAATCTTTGGAGCAAGCAGTGGTGCCAAAAAAAGCCAAAGGTGGCCATTTCGAATATAATATTTTTTATTTTTAGCTGAGACTTTAATACGTTTGTAGATATAAATTTTAATATTATTACATTACTTCATCATCATCATAAAAAAATGCATTTTCTTTTCCACAGTTTGGGCAGTTAACAAGAAGATAAAATTAATCGTATTTTGTATTATAAAATAAACAATATATTTTTGTAGGGCGGGCAACGTGGCTCTGATAGAAAACGTGGGAGACCAGTGGGAAGAGGCAGAGTTCCACTTTCAGCCGTAAGTATCTTTGTGGCGATACTTATAAGTGCACTTATCTGATTTTTTATCTATGTGATGTTAAGCTACATGCAAATATTAAAATTGCATTGAAATTTTCAGGAGGAGAGGCGTGCGCGTAATGCACAGTATGAAAGAGAACGACGCGTCGGAACGGCCGAAGCCATGTCTAGCTTGGCAGCCGCTTTAGGATGTCCACCCAATGTAAGTACTAAAAGTTACTTTAGCGTGTTTATGTTTAGTAAATGTTCCGACCGTCTTCATAATTAAAAATCTACAAAACTTTTTTCAGGCATCGAACGCGGAAATCATAGCCAAAGCCATCCAGAAACTACGGAACATGCAAGAAAATGTAGATCCGTCCGACGATATGGCAGTTATAAAAAGACGCAACGCAGCGTTAATGGCACAAAGTCAGTACAGACATCGATCTTTTTCCAATTAAGATCGTAAGCGCCTCGGGGTATTAACAACCACTTTTCATTTTTCAGTCAATGACGTAGAGGACCGGCTCAAGTCTGGAAATAGCGGTGAAGCTCAACCAAAAATCAAGACCAAGAAGCCGAAAACTGTTCTGCGTCCGGCCATTGGGTCTGCACAAATCGACTTTGCTATTATTGGCAATCGCTCCAGTAAGTTTACACGTTCACTGTTTTCGTGTCCTTTTTATTATCTTGTATAGTACTCGTTGTATTACTATCTGATTTTATGTAAATAAATGATTCTTAGTTAATTATTTGCCATCTTCCGCAGGCGACGAGGAGGAGGACGAGGAGGAGGACGAGGACGAGGAGGTGCCGATGACTGAGGCTGCAGAGGATCAAATGGATTCTGTTTCATTTGACGCCATTACGGACTGCCCAGTGAGTACACTATATCATTTCGTTATCAGTAACTACTAAATTGCTAACTTTTTTGCTTATTTCTAATTAATTATTTATTAAAATATTATATTTATATTAGTGTTTACTTTATTTGTTTAAATTGTGTAATTATAAGTTCACAATTCGCTTTAGAACTATTGTTATGTATTGTAATAAACATAGTTTTTTGTTTCTGTCATCAGATGGATTGGGGTATTGATAACTGTTTAGCTGATTACATGCTTTAGGTAAATATTGTTTATATATCTTTTTATATGTGAAATCTTTTTTTATTTATGAAGCTTATTCGAATTCATAATTTGTCTCAATCTCATGACACCGGCAACATTATCTTTTCATTTAATTATTTTATTATTAATTTCCCATTGTTCATCTCTTAAATACTTCTTTTTCGCTGCCGAGATTTTTACCAATGAGATCTTAGTATATTTTTTTTATTTTATTAGAAATTGTTTTTACTTTCAGAGAACTTTGTAATTCGAGATGTCGATTTAAACTAAATCAACGAATCTAAGACGCTTGAGGCTTTTGCATATCCGGACATTGGTTTTTTTTTTGTTTTTTATCATAATCATAACACCTGATAGTGCAACAATACATTCCTAATGTCGACCAACTTCATTACTTACTTCGTAAATGTTTGCACTTTGAACGTTTAATTTTTTTTCTATTGCATGTCTTTCAACCGTTTTGTATTTGTGTACTTTTAATGTGCAATAAACGGTTTGAAATAAAATTTTGTTTCATTTATACAAACAACCACAATGCCCGCATCTAGGCCCTCATCTGATGAGATATACAGGTAAATAATAAAAAGATGTTTGTCCCTTTTTGAAAACTAAACATTACAGCATAAAATATCTAGAAGATATTCCAAACTATTTACTAGGTAGCTACTTGTTTAAATTTAGTAACGACTATCGTTACTTTATTTGCAGAGGTCCGTTGTCATGAAAAGTAAATTCCTAAAAAAATGTTACTAATACCTGTTAAAATTTCTACTATATGATTGAAAAGGCATTCATGTAAATACAACGTACAAATAACTTCGTCGAACTAAAAATGTTATTCGGCGAGCAAATAGACAAGTAAACGAAGTGCAATGTACAGATAGGTTCCACAGACTTAATCCACAATTGCATTCACTATATACTTCCTTAAAAACAATAGCTATAAACTTGATAATGCCGACTATCGTTCGTGTCGTATTCATCCAGATGAGCACTTTTAAACGTTTTTTTTTCACCCTATACCGGGCCATTTGAGAAAACTCTGATCCGATTGCAAAATGATGAAAGACGGTAAAGTCGGGCTAATTCTGCGATGAATGACTAATGTCATGCGTCTGTCTGAAATCGTAAAGCGTCACGCGGCCGTGTCTTTGACCCACTACATGAACACGACACTCTGGTCGAGCGCACAGCGCGGCGGTTATCTAAACATCATTGAAAAATAAACCTGAAAAAACGAGCTCACCCAGTTTTCAGGTCGTCGTGCGACTATTTGCAGGACGCGTACTAGTTAAAAGGCTAGAATATGGTGTACGGCATGCAAAAACAAAATTACTGTCACACAAAACCTACGAAATAAATTAATAAAAACACTATTTAAATAGGTACACTTTTTTAACACAGTCTAATAAAATTACCAAGAAAACATTGCCGCCGAAGCCACATACAAATTATTTGAAGAAGTCTATTAAGTAATGCAAATGGAATTATTTCATAAATGGCCGTCTATAATTCGAAATATTACCGTGTTTAATCAATTTAAAATGGAATAAAAGAAACAGATCGGAATGAGCCTAGTAGACTAAGGGAAATAAAGTTCTTCAAACATTAGTTCAATATTTATTTCATCGAACGACCGAGCCAGTCCAAAGCTGAGACTTTTAGAATTGGGAGGTGACGCCTTCGAAACAGAAACGGCATCACTCTCAGCCTGAAACCCACTGAAACTACACTATGGCCCCAGATAAATTATGCTGCTGTCTCCCTGATCGTTTCATCAAGATTGTCATCGACGGAGCACGTTCAGACCTTAAACTCTTGAACGCCGGCTGGCTCCCCGACCCCGTTTCTTCCGCATATCAATATGTAGCGACTTAGCAACATACATCGCCATGCGGACCACAGCACCGGGGATGGTCTTTACACTGGCCGGGCAGGTATTTCTCGGGCAGTCGTCGATGTGTACCGGAATGACTTAATTAACTTGGTTAACCCCGAGAACACACAAGTTGGCGCGGTTTCCGGTAAAAATACACAATTAGTCGCCACCAATCTCTTCGAAGACACTCTCCTTAAAGCGTCAGCTCGCCGTTGACTTATCGCAAGGCGTTCAATTCGTCGGTCATTTGGAAGGGAAGGCTAAAGTGGCCTCCTTTGTCCATGTAATAGAAAGCAAACGGGCAGGAGGCTCACGCTGCCGGAAGGCTCGCCGGGGCGTCGCCGGTCATTCAGGCATCGCTACGCTGTTTCCTTAAAGTCGAATCGGTTCGGATATACTTCAGCGGGCGGCCGGTTCCGCATAGCGATCGTGCGCGGGATGAAATGCCTTAAAAACGCTCAGTGGACGGACCCCACGTCTCTACGCGACGCAGAGGGATCAAGTCGCCCGGAAAGGGACCGATCGTCAACGATTCGAATGACCCTTCGTCGGGGAGCTCTAAAGAGTTGCGAGCGATGGCCCCGACCGACACCGAGCTTCTTAGATACCTAAGTTAGTTTCCCAAGCCGCCTGGTACTTTCGATTTATACCTCATATAAAAAGTTCAGCCAGCTCTATATTCTCCGTTGTGTCCTTAGGAGACACGCAACCTCTCCACATAAAACAGACACACCTCAAAAAAGGACCCAACATAATATAATAAGCTACACAATTTGCAAGACAACCTTTGCACGTAAGCAATACAACAATCGCTCAGCTTATCTCTATAATAGTTTAAATAAAACCCTTAGCTTTCATAATCTTACATACCATAAATGTAAAACAACTTTAAACCATTGGCTCGGTACACTTAACTACAACAAAACAGAAGCATTGTTAAATCATCTAATATAATTTTTTCCTTAATCCATCTTTTCATGCAACACGCGCACACATTTGTTTCGTCTTTCACAAACACATTACATAGTCATCATAATATATTCATATATTTGTTTATTTTTATTTATTTATTTTTATTTTTTAAACCAATTGTGTTGGTTGATTTAAAGAAGAGCGAAGCTTCCCTGTCACAGGTCTCTGACTTACTAGGGAGGCCTCAATCTGAATTCTATTGTAAGGTCACAAAGAATTGAAAATGTTCTCGTTCCGATTTGATACTTAAAGCCTCGCTCGGGATGCGAACCCGTGACCTCATAACCGACGGTAAAACACGCAAACGACTAATCGGTCAGAATATTGGTGGATAGATTGGAGAGGGACTTTTCGGGAATGAAACGCACAAAATGTTGTCTCACTTTAATCTCGAATAAGGACAGTTTCCACTCTGACATCTCTCGAACGGTATAGATATATATGTATATGTATAAATGTATATATGATACGATGAAAGTGGGAAAAGTATTTATTCTCAGCGACGCCTCAGACTGAACAATATTTACACATAATTTAAAAAGTACTAGAACTCTAAGAACTCTCGTTCCGGGACCGCATCGGCGTCACACTGCTGGATAACGTTTTCCTAGACATGATTTAACAAAAACTTATAAAAATATAACCGTCGCACTCGACCTCCTCACAGACGCCCGATCCCGGTTCAGCAAAAGTAGCTCCACATTTCGCAGAATGTTCGTTTCCTAACAAGACTTAACTAAGTGACATTTGCCGCCACCTCGACTTCACTGTTTCCGTGAAGCCGCGACCGCCGAGCGCAACGGGGCGGTTCAGACGTTGACCCCGTTAATCTTGAGCTTCTTGACGCGTCGCGTGGTGCCCTCGCCGTCCGAGCTGTCGGTGTCGTGGGAGCTGTCCTCGGACTTGATGCCGAGACCGAGCTCGTGAGCCTCCATGTAGTTTCCGGTCGCTCGAGCCTTTTCCAACGCTCTGACTGAAATTATCATTTAAACGTTTTACGACGATGAAGATGGATAGACTAATTGATTATATTTAAAGCCAACGAAAATAATATAATTGTAACGGAAATATCGTAACGAGCGCGATGCGAGTCACTGAATCCGAGCGACAAAATATTTGCCTATTTATTGCCACCGTTTGTAAAACGGAAATGAGAATTAAAGAGTGGTAGCTTTCTTAAATAATGGAAATTGTAAGTGACGCTCGCAAATCCTAAACTCACAAGTGAGGGCAGACTTACGGGATGATATTTCCAGAATACATGTTTCACAGAATGACTAACCAAAGCAAATCTGTCTTCGGAGACCACTCTGAGTGTAAAACTGAAGTATTCTCGACTTTACTTACTCTGTGTTTCTAATATATTATTTTGCCTTTTGAGGTCATCAATATCTTGTTGATGTGAATTGTTTTTTCTTCTCATGAACTGGATATATTCTGCTGCCTTCTTTAATATTTGTGCGCGACTTGCCTGTAACATCATTAATTTATCTATTAATGTCACAATCATATCGAAAACAAATTAGTTATTATGTAATTGTGTATTTAAATACTTACTACTTTCTCTCCTTGCAATGCAGGTACGGAATCTCTTAATGATGTAAAACTGTCTTTTATATGATCTCTTCTTTTACGCTCCAAAGCATTATGATGAGCCCTTTTTTCCGCCTGAAATAGGAAAGGAATGATAATTGCTTAGGTAGATCTAACTCTTTTATTAAAGAACATCTAATCAAATCAAACTTCTTGCATCAACGCATAAGTTTAATAGCACTACTTGTGTCAAGAGTTATATTATTGATTTAAATAATAGAAAACTAGTGAATTAATTAATAGAATGCAAAAACATTCCCAATAAACGTCAGATCAAACGTCTGACCAACAGGTGAAACATTTTATGTTTAGGTCATGGTTTATAAGCATCAGAATATCCACATGTGACATGTCAACAATATCAATATAGTAAAATAAACCATGAGCGTCTTGCCTGAGAATAATAGCCACTTAATCCATTGCGTGGATTTTGACGAGAATCAGAGTCGTTTTCAGCCTGAAAATTTATCAAATTGTTTTAAAAACACAAGAAATTAATAAAATATTGCCCTTTGAATGAAAACAACACATACATCACTTTCGATATCGATGTCGCGATCGTCATCGCTCATCATTTTTAAAAAATTGAAAAAGATTATTTACAATAAAACAGGAATAGTTTATAACAACATTAGTAAGGAATTGTTGGCAAATAATAGTTTATTTTTTTTTGGTTTGAAATAAATTTGCCCCTCAACAACTCCTGATCACACAAAAGACCACAGATGATAAGTCACGCATGACAGACGACAGCCCTTGCAGTTTCCCACAGACTATGAGCAGTATGGCTCATCACTTTCACAGTGATGCCAGCTCCTACAAAATGTTCCCCCTAGAGCCAACTTAGGGGTACCTAAATGTCGATAAAAAACCCCTAGTTTTTAAGTGACATTAAAAGTTTTTTTGTACACTTGGTTTGAGAGGTAATTTCAAATATGAAATACGATGAAGTAGTAAAAAATTTCAGTTGTATTTATTGAGTGTGAGTACATTTTACATATTTATATAAATTAATCAATGACCGTATAATATTAATGATAATAACAATGAGATGAAACGATTCTTATTTTTTATTTCTTAACGTTTTTTGGAAGACAATTTTTTGCGTTTTCGTCATTTTCTTTTCATACATTATTTTTAAAGCTTTTTGTACTTTTCTTTTTTATCTGTTCTGTTACAGTTAAACGAGACAGAATTTAAACAAAAAACGAATTGATTCAATGTCTCCTTTTTTCCTTCTAACACAATATTATTAAATGTCATTGGAATAAGCTTCTAATATTTCGTCGAAGGCATCGGCCTGTATATCGCGCTGCGTTTTGCTGTTGCTGATATTTTTTAAATCGTACATTTGACGTAAAATAATTTGATCATACGGTCAGAATGAACAAATTTAACATGAGCCGCCATCTTTTTGCAGAGTGAGTCACTATCATTATTCTTTGCAGCTATTTGAGAGATAATCTATTCCGTTATTTATTTATAATTAAGTTATAAGTTGAAAAAGCACGTTCAACACTTGCGTTTGACATTGGAAGTGTGAGAAGAGCCATCGAAAATTTGGAATCGCAATCTTCGAAAAAATTAATAAAATTGCACTGAATTAGTCAAATTTCTCCAAGATTTGTTTGGCAATTGATTCTATTCAGACTCTACATAATTCTTGTCAACGAAAAAATGATCTCGATGGAATTTTGTCAAAACGTTGGTCAAAGTTGGCTTAACTTGTGATACAGTAATACCCCAACTTACGCTACCTCGACTTACGCAAATTCGGAGTTACGCGATTTAATTTTCTCGTCCGAAAAAGCTCTGTCCATTTTTTTTCTCCACTGAGACTCAGGCGGAATCAGTGCCAGGGCAGATGAAATTTGCAATGTGATCAAAGACGTTGTAGAACTTGGTAGACCAATAAATTTAGAAGTGGATAGTGATGATGTTCAAGAGCTGTTGGATTCACACAATGAGGAGCTTACAATTGATGAGCTCATAACAATGCGTGAACATGAGGAAGAAATTGATAATCATGATTCTTTGGGTCCAGTTCTATTAGAAGATCAAATGACAGTTGGAAACTTGACAGAAGCCCTCAGTTCGATTTAAAAAGGGTTAACAATTTTTAAAAGTATATACTATAATGAATAGCGCATTTTTGTTACAAAACATAGAATAAAAAAATTACTAGGATGCTACGAGGAGATATTACGGGAGTAGAAAAAATCATTGACTCGTCACCTATCGCGTAAGTCGTAATACCCCGGGGTATTACTGTAATGCGATTTTGGAATGAATTCAAAACCGATAAATTATCTGGCAATCTTTTCTGAATTTCTTGAGCCAAGAACCTAGTTATTTGGCTCTTAAAGTTATATGACTTATGTTTATGCGTGAAGACACTCTTTCTCTCAATCCGCAATATGCTGGTATTCTGTTTGGTGGTTGAAAACTTATAGCTTTTAAGCCTCTTTAATACCATCAAATTGGTGCGTCATTCGTGAAAATATTTACATATTTTATTAAGGTGGCAACATTATTTGGTCACAATATATTAATAACATGTCATTCCCTAAACTTTGTTATTGTTAAATAATTTATTTTATTTTATTTGTGAGTTGTTTGACTTAGTGGTGAAAAAATTTATTTGATTTGTTTTTTCCATCCATCATTTATGTCTAAATTGATGGATTTCTATATATCTTTCTTTTACTATGCATTGTAAACGTTATTATGCCATGTAGTTATCAAAAGCACTAATAGTTAAACATAAATATGATAAATAACTATTGTATTAAAACCATTGTTTGATATTTCATTTCGTGTATTTATTTTGTAGATGTCTTCGGAAAATGAAATAAACTAACAAATTTTTTCTCATATTTTATGATTTTAAAAAGAGATAAAAGATCGATTGCTATTTTAGTTTGTTCTAGACAATTAAAACTCGTTTTGTCTCTACTTCATTACATATAACAATTTGACTAAAAGACATGTCTGCTTCCGCGTGTAATAATCTTTAAAAAAAATTATGAATTTGGCGCCTTTGTTTAACATTATTCAATTTCACGTTTTATTAATTTTCTTTAAAGTTTCACACTGATGAGTATCTGATATTTGATTTGATTTTTATTAACTTGTGTTATTCTCGATATATTTTAGCGTAATGCAGTCTGTAAATTCAATAAACCATATTGATGTTAATAGCAGTGATTTTCAAGATAAATTACTAGATGAAATAGCAAATGACTTGACAAGACTAAAAAAAAATATTACAATTATTACCAAGATACGAAGTAGGTTAAGCTAGTTTATTTTAGGGTTTACTAAAGAATACTCTTATTCTAGCTTTATGTTGAATTTCTTTAGTTAGTAGTTCTTTAATTAGTATTCAACTTATACAAAACATAACTATATTAGTAATGATAAAAAATTCTAGTGACCGGAAGTGAAATGGAGGTGGAAACAGCTGCTATGCACCATGCTCTGCTTTGGCACCAACTTGAAGAAGCAAAAGATAATATTGTTAACTCAGAAAACTCTCATCAATAGAGATAATAATATTAATAAAATTCGATAGACAAAACCTTTATTTTATTTTAATTTCATGTTTCCCTCAATGTAGGGCAATCGATCTCCGTTGATTATTAAGTCTTACCACTAAACTATTCTTCTTGTAATATTATTACTAAGTGTTCCCCTCGGTTACACCCAGGGTAATTTAAGACACAGGCACATTATTATGATGTCAAGGAGCCACATAAATATACTTCACATTCATTTGAGTTTTCATTAATTATATTTGAAAAAAAACAACCTTATAATGAATAATTAGGTTAAATCGCAAAAAACTTATCACAATTGTGTATAATTTATAGCGCAGGTAAAATAATACGTATGTCTGGAGGTCATAGTGGCTATTGATAGTAACATAATAACAAAACATGTTGATTTTCCTCGTCTCGTGTTAAGGATAAAACTGTTTTGTTTCAGATGAGTACCGAACGTAAAAAGTATTGCGCGTTTTTACAATGTTTGTCAAATACGAATATATTTTGGTGTTCGTAATGTTGTTTTGTAGCTTTGGCCTGGACGCAAAGTTAAAGATATATTCACCACCGCATTGTACTCAAGTCACGAAAGGTGAGTAAATACATAATAAGATTAGCCAAAAACGCGTTATTTACAGTGTTTCTAAACAATTCGCTTTATCTTTCAGATTCGGATTATATATCTCGTTATAAAATGGATTATCCCGTGGCTTATATTCATCCAGGACAGAAAGAAGCTTTCCAGAAGGTCGGTTTTTATTCAAATATCTTATCCTTCAATATATTCATATTAAGTATTTTATTAAACGAAGTATATTATTTTCAGCTGTTCTGCATTAATCCTGCGGCAGTACACAAGGGTGTTGCCGTGGTCTGCGACTGGGCTGCTCCACCGCAGGTGCAGTTCACGATGGGAGACGAGTACATGCACGTGGTTCGACAGGACCCCGCAGGCCAATATCCTGGCAACGCCGTCATTAAAACATACCAGATCTGCAACCATACCACACATCTTGACCGTCAGTCTGGCATAGTTGTCACTGAAACTGGTGATTTCGAATAAAATTTATCATTATAATAACATATTCCTCTATTTATCAACTATGTATTGAAATTCATGACATTTAACGTAATTAAAATATTGTTGAGAATGGCGGTTTTTATTTAGGTACGCTACTTGATAAAAGACTTTGCTGAATTCAATTAATCCTATTTTCTTTCGTTGTTTGCTCGTTATTCAGTGATGTTAAATTACATACCGTTAACTAACATTAAAGGTAAACATTTTTTAATTTTCTTAACCAGTATAAATTGGCAATTGAGTCGTAGTTAGGAGTTATCAGTCCGTCGAAGTAGATGCCTGTAAATATCAATATTAATTCGGATCACGCACATTAAAAAATGAACTCAAGGGCTATTGTTTTGATTTGCATGGTGTCTATAATTTGTAGTGCATATGCGGGAACATATGAGTTTGAATTTGGTAATGTATACCACCTACTATTTCGATATTCATATAGATAATATTTTATATGTATGACGTATATTCATAATAAATCCACTTTTAACCCATATTGGAATTAGTTTTGTTATTACATACTTAGTCAAGGTTAGTTATTGTTTCGTGTAGTCGGCGGTCCGTCTTCGGTCTACATACCTTGCAATATGGTATGGTACCGTAACAATAAATTAAGAGCCGCCCGCGCGGTAAATAATAATAATAGCCAAAAACATATAAAGGGTAACAAACCGCCTTCACCGGGGAAGCCGTGGACGTTTACTTCGTACTTCGCTCACTCCAGTAAATTTCCCTCCTGCGCTTCAAGCGATTGAGCACAGTTCGACGACCCAAGCAGAGTCTTGCAGGAGACGCCATTGCGCTAGTCGCGGGAAAGCGCCCATTCCGGCGAGCTACGCTCGCCAAAACAGCCCGAGCTGAGCTGTAAAAGCCCTTAAAGCCAACAGCGAGATTCCTTTAAAAAACCCCAGTTCCATTTGCAGTAAGCGCATCTTTGGCTTCGAATGATGTAACAGGACGATTGCAGGAAATCGTTACTGTTACCCGTGCCGGCCAAAATGTGATTTAGAGGGGTTTTAGTTCGGGTCATATAGGGCTTGCGCTTTCTAAGGCTACTGGCCCATTCTGGCACCAGGTGGTTTCCTGGCATATATAGAGATATTCTTGTATTTTCATACATACGTTTATTCATTTAAGGTACGAACCAAGGTGAAGTAATACACTCTTCGGACGGAATAATTCTACCGTTTGCCTACGAGACAAAAAAATATATACCGGTAATTTAAATAGATTTGTTTTATAAATATAGTATTAGTAGTTAAAAGCTATGACTCTTAGATAATAATCTAATTGTTATATTATAGGTACCACCTAGGATGGGGCTGTCTTACGTCAGAGTTATAGTTAACTCACTCTCACCACCTAAAGTTGATTTTGACAGCTCCCTCAACAAAGTGACCATCCGCTTCAGCCTTACTCAGATCACTTTGTCTACTTATACTATTGTCGGCAAAGCTGTCCAAGCTCCATAGTGGATTTGTACTCCATTCGGCTGTCACGATTACATATTTGAAATAAATAAAATTTACATCTGATCTATTCGCTAATAACTTTAGCTAATGCGGTATAATGTAGGTAGACCAGAACGATCTCTAGCTGCAGGTCATTAGCATATTGTTTTGCACATTATTATTGATTAGGTAAATTATAAATAATGTTTCGACACTAATTTGGTGATTTCTATATCTGGCTTGTAACTAGGAAAGATTACTTAAAGAACTTCGGTATGTCTATTTTTATTTCCATGAAAGGCCTATAGACATATCTCCTTCCATAAAATATGTATTTGAAAGTGTAATAACGTTTGCTCTTGTTTTAACGTAGTAGGTCTATAGGTAGGTGCAGTTGGTTACGAAATGATTTGTTGTCTCTACTGGAATGCATGCAAGCTAGGTAGAAATAAGTAGGATATTCAATGTCGCCACCTCTTGGAAGAGGAAGAAGTGATCAAATTGTGATTCAGATCTTAAGTAGATTGATAATGAATCCGAGAAATAAACGAGGCGGTTCACCTCATAGTGATGAAATCATATCAATCAGTTGATCACACTAACAACTTCTGTACGACTGTCCGACAATAAAACACCCTTTAATACGTTTAGAAATATCGATAACGTCGCGAGCCTTTAAATCCAAGAGAGTTACGACTTTTTTATGATTCAAATGCCTACTTTATGTCTGTAGAATGTATTATTGATTTAACAAATTACTGTTACTAAAAATTTACAGTTATTGCTATGTGGAATTCGAAGAAAATACTTATTTTTCTACTGATAGTCGTGTGTGAAACACGTGAGAAATCTTTTTTCGAAATCGCTCGTTATGAATACGGTTACTTTTCCATATACTATTGTTTTCCTCGGGCGTGAAAATTTCTTTACTAGAAAAAATCATCAGGTTTTAATTTTTAGGTAATTCTTCGAAATCTAACGTGTTGTCAGTTATCCACACGGAGGTTATTCCTTCGTTTGTGCCTGTATATCGGGTTAAATTAACCGTAAGTTGTCAACTTTTTAATGAAGTTTCGTAATGTGAACCTACATTCTCTATAGTCAGTAGATTTTTCTTACATTTTTATTTATAGTCTCACAGTCCGCTTTCGAAGACAATAACGCATCTCATCGTAGAGTATATAAGCCAGATATCGAAACTGTCAATCGAGTTTGACCAGCGTGAGTCTATTTTAGTTTTCCACGTACAGTTTCCGTTTGTACCTATTCCGTTCGGCGTCGTCGGGTTCTCATCTTTGTACGACGAGGGGCACTCGCAGCTGGATCCGCAGAATCAATATGATGCTTATAAATATGTGATACAACAATTCCTGGTCGCAAATGTTGACAACTAGTGCATACGATAAAATGACATGATACGTTTGTATTTGTATAAATACTGTTCAAAACCACCACAAACGTTATGTTTTACTTAAATAAACCTCTCATCGTTTTATTAGAAATTTTATTTTCACTATTGACGACTAAAACGTTGTGACGTCAAGTGTAAAAAATATTTAAAGAAGTAAAAGTAATGTAAAAAGCAAATTTGAAATTCATGTACGGCCTAAATGTCTCTAATCTGTAAGATCGTGTCAATATTTCACTTTAAATGCCACTGTGTGTGACGTGGTCAGGCGTGGGTGCGAGAGTTGATGTCGTCGTGCCTCTCGCGCTCGGTGTCTCGATGGTCGCCGGAGACGCGGAGTCCGGCCGAAGTGCCGGCCTCCTCGTGCTTTCCCGAATGCGGGGCCGAAGGGGCCGACTGCACGAGGCGCCCCATTAGGCTAGCGCTCTTGTCTTTGCGCGGTCGAGTCCACTCGTGCGACAGGACGCGGTCCAAAGTCAGACGTAAAGTGATATCCGGTTCCAAGATATGACGCACGATTGACTTCGCTGCGGCGGATACAGAGTCTCTGATTCTGGAGCGAAAGACCCAGTTGCGCGACATCTGGTCTTTCAGCAACTTACGCAGGTTGGAGTCATCGAACGGCATGGAAGCGTTTAACATGATAAATAAAATGATTCCGAGAGACCAAACATCGGCTAACTTAGGATTGTACGGTGTACCACTGACCACTTCGGGAGCCGCATACGCCGCGGAGCCGCAGTACGTCTGGCTGAGGACGCGCCTGTTGTCACCGTCCGTGCAGAATCTTGCGAAGCCGAAATCGGCTAGCTTAACATTAAAACGCCTGGACAGTAAAATATTCTCACACTTCAGGTCCCGATGTGCAATGTTCTTACTGTGAAGGTATTGAAGACCACTCGCCATCTGTCTGAACCAGAGTTTGGCTTGATTTTCTGGAACGACGCCATTACGTTTGATAAAATCTAGTAAATCGCCATTGTCAGCATATCTCATGAATATGAACACCCTCGGTCCTCTTTGCAGGATACTATGCACTTGAATGATATGGGGATTTTCAATTTTAGTTAAAATATCAAGTTCTCGGGGGAAAAACTTTTCCAAGAAATCTCTAGGCGCTTTTTCCTTGTCGAATATCTTGCACGCTAAGTGCATACGTTTTGGGCTCGATGCATCACAGTACTCCGCTAAGTGAACGGTGGCATACGATCCTTGTCCTATCTTCTTGCCGATTAGGTAGCCTCGTTGTTCCAAGGCGTTGACCTCGGAGCTTCGAGGGCTGAGACGCTCAGCCATGGGGCTCTAACGACTTTATCCTAACCCTTTTAGGATACATTGGACATCTCACGTATACAAAAGGCACAATGTTCAGCACTCCTGTCAAACTGTTCCAATGATAATTTTTATTTATTTTTTGCTCACTGCTCATGTAAGAGAGAATATAAAAATTGTAAACGTTTATATCACAACAAAATTTATAAAATCATTTTACGACATCACAAAGAATTTGGATACAAAAAAAAAACGCTTTCACTATTTAAGAAGTCTTATAAAAAGACGTATTTGCTATATTGACGTACATTTTTTCTTTATTTTCTAAAATTAAATTATTTTTCAGTAAGGCTTCGCAAAATAGGTCTGTTAGCTTTAAAATTAATTCTAAACGTTGATGATTAAAATGTATAATTAATTAAATATTCAAATCGGGGTAGTAAAATTTATTACATTTCGTAATAGGTTAATTAATCATATTTTTTCTGAGTTTTGAACCAAATAATATGTACTTTTATATTTTTCATCTAGAGTGCATTGTGCGGTCTACTACTACTACAACAATGAAACTTATAACAAAGAACATTCTTTATTTTTGTTTGAATTGTACAAGCAAAAATTATTCGTTTACTGTTGGTGAGTTTTTGTCTCAAGCCCCAGTATGTTTTGTTGTCGCATGGTCTGTTTAATGTCATAAAAAACTACGATATGCTGTATCACACCTATGTCATTAATCATTGTCATTTTGGTTTCACCCACTTTTATCTTTGACGTTTGCTATGTTCAAAAAACTTTAGGAAAAGGGAAAGTTCAGTATTTAAAGAATAATATGTATATGAGTAAGAGTATTTGAGTAAATAAGAGTATTTGACTTGCTAAAAATAGGTAAAATAAGAAACTGTTTAAAATATATTTAAACAAGTCATAAAAACCTAGTTTCAAGATGATGAACCAATATTTGAAAGAACTTGAAGCGGTAAGTAAAAACTTTTAATATAATCTAGTTAGTAGTAGTTTACTATTGACCATTCCTAGAAATTGTTGATATTTGTGTATTTGTTTTGTAGGACCCATTTGATCCAGATGAATTTGTGGAGAGAATGGTTAGACGTAGTATGCAAGAGTGCCGTCTTAAAGATGATCAATTTGATCCATTAATGATTCATGATATTTTCACACAAGCTATACAAGACCTGAAGGTAAGTACTTCGTATTTCACATCGCCATACAACGATACTGATATTATTATTAACCTGCAATGTTTTGGTAACAAACATTAAATATATGTGTTGTAACACAGTATAAATAAAATAATTTTAATTATTTATCACACTCATTTTAAATGTTATTGTTTTTTTTTAATTTTTAAAATGTAAAATGTTTCAGTTTATTTTAGAAGCAAGAATTTTTTGTAATTATGTAATGGTATCAATTTTCAGGTCCTCCAAGAAAGGCAAGAAAGGAAATGTGCAAGATTAGAGCAGGGTGTACAAGAGGAAGAAAAAACCTATTTGGCCAAACTAGCTGAGATCATGGATCAACATACAGTAAGATTTAAATTTTTTATTTATTACTGTGATATATTAAGAAGAAGGATTTTATAGGAATACAAAATAGATATTTCAATAAATAAACAATTTCAGCATTGTGTCTCGGTATTCAGTGCCCTTGATGAACGAATGTCCAGGTGTGGAGGTAGAGCTTTAGATGTTGGTGAGAAGTTGGGTGCTGCCAGGGCACCAAGGGCTCGGGCAGCTGCAGCGAGAGACTTGTTGTCACATTTGGCCAACTTTCTTAGCCCAGGACCAGTACTCAGTGATCTGTTTAGTGATTCTAACAGGGTAAAGCATCAGATCATTCATCCTTGTCAAACTAATTTGTATTGCTTTTGTTGCAATTGTAATGTTATTAATACCTTTAAAATATCTAACAAAAGTTGTTTGAAAACAATTCATTTAATATATGAAGATATCAACAAATTTATGTTTATTTTTTATCAATATTTATTCTAATTGCACCATAATATTAATGAAAAACATAGAATTCTTTTTGATATACTTGTACTTTCCAACAAATAATTATTATCTTCACATAGTCACCGCTGCAACAATACATGTATTTTTCATCATAATAATAATTGTATACAATACAATATATAGGTGTATGGTTTTTGGAATGAATATATAATTCCAAGGAGACAATATTTTAGTTAAATGAAGCTGCAGATGTCATTCAAAAGTTATATACAATAGCCCAAGAACTGCCACCGGATAAATTTGAAGTTGCCAGAAAGAAAATTGAAGCAAAATACGATGAGATTGAACGGAATCTGATCGAGGACTTTGTCAAAGCTCAACACCAGGGTAACATGACCAAAATGAAGGAAATAGCCAACATCATGACCAACTTCAAGGGCTATTCTCAGTGTGTGGATGCTTATATAGAGACCAGCCAAATGGTATGTCATAGACCTGCATACGTTGCTAAGTATAATAAGTAAATAATATAAAATAAACTTGTCACATATATTATATACTTTTTTGTCATTTCAGAACACCCTGACGGGTAAAGATATATTTTCTTCAGTGTTGCCCCTTTGCAAAAAGAATAACTCTATAATAAACAACGTTTTCCCGAATCCCGAGCAAGTGATGAGCAAGTTCGTATTGAACATCTTCCATCTGAAGCTGCAGAAGTACATTCAGACGAAACTTGCCGATAAGAACGACCTCGAAAAGTACCTACGAAACCTGTACGACGTCTACACCAGGTACTTCTTTTTCACCTTCCATTTACTCAAAAGTAGGTTCTACGAGAAGAAAGTTTCTCAACCAGAAATCTCACAGACCTAACCTTAATTCTAGAAATTAGTAAACCGATAGAAATGAATCGTTGAACAAAAAGCCATAAATGTCAGCACGCAGCGAGTGTGCGACGAGCTGGTGGCGGCGAGGCTGGTGTCGGCCGAGGGCGACGAGGCGACGGGTGAGCTGCGGCGGGAGGCTCTGGTGAACGGGGCCATGGCCGCCGGCGCAGACGGCTACGGCGCTCTCGAGCTCCGGCGGCTCAAGGCCGCGCTGGCCGCCGCGCTCCACGACTACTACGCCGACAAGCGACACGTCAAGAGGCAGCCGCAAGGCGGAGGGTGAGTGTAGACTCCGCCCCGACTCCCGACCGCCGATTCGCCCTCCCCGCTCACGAGTCGCCGGCGTAGTTTCCAGGAGCTGCGTCGGGACCTGCAGGCGGCGCTCGGAGGGCGCGCCCCCATCACCATCGCCCACATCGAGGACTACGGGGGCGAGACCTTTCTTTGCCGCAAGCTGGCCGAGAACGTGCTCGCCTCCGCCCGGACCTCCTTCCTCAGGTGTCGGACTGTGAGTGAGCCGACGGACCGCGAGACCGACGTCGTCGTAGACGGAACTTGTAACTTTCCGCTCTGTGCTAGCTCTGTTCCGGCGCGGAGCTGGACAACTGCGCGCTGTCTCTCCTGGAAGTGCTGATTCAGCATCTGCTGGTGGAGCACGTGGACTACGCCTTGGACCTGGGAGTGCACTCCATCCCCATCGCAGAGGGAAAGACCCCACCCCAAGTCGGTACCTTCTATATCTCTAACTCGTCAACATAATCCGAATCTCGTCCAATAATGCGATTAAGGATATCTCCCGAGGACAAACTGTAAATCTGAAATACTGGTTAAGGGAGCCTCGTAGTTAAGTACATACGATAGGATTAAACGTGATTAAAACGACCTCCGCAAAGGTTATCGTGGGGCACCTTTACGAGTAACCGATTCCCACCAGAGATCAGCATCACGAAGAAACGAAATCTTTCAGATATATTTTTTCGACATCGTCCACGAGACAAACCAAATAGTGAAGATGTTCGGCGAGAGCTTCCAAGAGTGCGTGCTCCCTTGTGTGAGGTGAGTGGGCGGGGCGAAGGGGGAAAGGCGAGGGTCGTTCGGTCGGCGGTCTGTCGTGACGTGGGTCGGTTTCAGTTCGGCGGGCAAACGGACCGACTGCGTCCAGCGCAAGAAGGCCGTCGTCGAGCAGCTGGAGATGAAGCTCGACGCGGGCCTCGAGAGGGCCATCTCGGCCGCCGTGGGATGGGTCAGGATGCACCTGCAGACTGAGCAGAGGAAGAGCGACTTCAAGCCCGAGGGAGACGTGGACACGCTGGCCTCGCCGGTGAGATTTCGCGATGGCGTCGGTGAACGATCTCGCCCGGGGGGCGACTCATCCGCTCGCTCCGCTTGCAGGCGTGCCTGGGCGTGGTGGCGTTCGTGGCGGGTCTCACGGAGCGCGTGTCGCGGACCCTGGACGGGGCCAACCGGGCCGCGGTGGCCGCCGAGCTGGCCGTGCGCCTCCACCGCGTCATCTACGATCACCTGCACAACTACCAATTCAACTCCGCAGGTTATCTCTTCTCCTTCTTTCCTCTCATAAATATTTATGTTTATAATTAATATTTGATTTATAGCTTTAAACTTTACATTTCGTTGTCCACAATTATAACTACCCTCCAATTGAACGTACGCAGACAATTTCTCCGCATCGTATCCTAACGTTACCGTTTTTACATTACCAACATCCTATCCTCTTAAGTCTCCGGTTCTAATATGCCTTAATGTCTCAAACTGGTAGATCACTTTCGTACACCCAAATTCCGATTCCGGGATCGCTCTCAGCCAACTAAGGGAGCGTTCAAGAATTACGTCACGTAATTTTTGGAGCAATAATCTCCAAAAATTACCCCCACCCCCCCATGCAACGCGCTGTAACGTTTTCTGTACCCAATAGTAAAACGCTAGTACTGGAAATCCGAAAAAATATTAACAATAACGCGCAATTCAATCCCCGCCCCGCATCGTAACGTTTTAATCGCAAGAGGACCCCCCCCCCCCCCCCAAATTCGATACGTAATATTTGAACGCTCCCTTATATCCAATAGACATTATCTAGTCCGAGAAAGTGGCGCTACTGGTTAGTTTGAATATAGCGGAAGTCTTCTATCGGATGTGGCACTTAGCCCTTCTTTCGAAGCCTTCAGCCTATAAGCTTCCCGAGAAATTATGCAACTGGGTCTCCAGATTTCTTGCCAATAGGAACATCAAGCCCGTCCATTATGTTTCAAAGTCAAACCTGTGAAAAGCCCCAGTATTCCACACTAGACTGTGTCCTCATCCATCACCATTTGGAGACTGCGAAGGATCGCTCTTCCTTACCGAGACGCAGATATCTTCTCCGGCTTATACATCCCAGCCCTTCCACCCGAGGTCAAATTGAACCCGTCCTTTATGCCGCGGGCGGGAGTTTTGTCGTAATCAAGACCGTCAACTTATTTACAACCTTTTTCGAGAAACGTTTCACGATCGGGGCAGGCAGTTGGTCTCGAGTAGTGTCAATGCGTAGACCCAAAGCGTTCGGTAACCAGTAATGAAGAACTTGGTGCGTGAGGAGAAAGCTAGTCTTTCTATCGTTACCAAGCTTACGCAGACGAGTACGATTCCGGGATTTGGAAAGTCTGGTTTGCCAAAACATAAGTCACCGGCCTGCGACATGGGTGAGGTTTAGGTGAGGGGGTAACGCATCAACGTTTAACGTAGACCTTGGTCAATTAGTGTGGAAAAAAAAATTGTCGTCATAAAAAAACAGAATATCTGTTTGTTTATACATGGATCATGCTTAAAATTGGCATAGCCCTTGAACCCGTCGACAGATGACATGATAGCGTAAATAATTAAGAAAAAATCAAATTATGTAGCATATCATCAATGCGTTGAAGAATCAGTACAAAATTATTTTTTGTGGGAATAACATCTGATCTTCCCACTTTCAAAGGAATTGTCCCCGGACGAGGTCTGCTCGTCCTCGTTGTTGCCGACGCTGCCTCCCGTCGAAAAGCACTAGTTAAAGGATAAAGCCTAAGCAGCTCGCGATATTATGTAATCGTTAGTTTACGTCAATTCGCCATCGATTGATTCAAGCATTCTTTGATTTGTATTGACGGATGGTAGTCGTAAGCATCCCTTGCCCTGGCAGGTGCGATGATCGCGATCTGCGACGTGAAGGAGTACAGGTCGGCCGTGTGCGGGCGCGGGGGCACCGGCGCGCCCGACCCCGCGCCCGCTCTCTTCGACGCCTTGCACGCGCTCTGCAACCTGCTGCTCGTCAAGCCCGAGAACCTGCACCAAGTGTGCGAGGGAGAGACTCTGGTGAGGCCGCTTCTGCTTGTTTATAAATTATAGATTACATTCAATTCCATTAGCTACAATTATCTTTGGATGTTTTTATTAACACTGATAGTGAAAGTCTAATAAAGTGGACTGTTAGTCAAAGATTGTGAGTGAAACTAAAACTACTTATTTCATAAATGTATGTCACGAAGCAGGATTGAAACAACGTCGTGATAAAGAGCTTTTGAACAGTTTACTGACCGCAGAAGGGCATGATAGTTGTAGGAGCCTTTTATCATCTATTTATTATACAGCGTCGTCACCGTGTACTGAGCTTCGGTTTCCTTAGTTTAAACTATAAAATATTCATTTCATTCAATTAGTTACTCCACTATACGTAGATCGGAAACTTTGAAGCTGTACTAAAATTATCCGTGAAGTAATTATTGTGTTAAGTGTTCGTATAATCTCATTAAGAAAACGATTATTTCCTTTATCTTATTCTAAACATTGTTGCAGCGTTGCCCAGAAACCCAATTTTATGCAATAAGTCCTTTTTTTATGAAGGAGGTAAAAATGCACAGGCCCGCGAGCGCATGCAGTCGCTATCGCGGGGACTGTGGGGATGCTTAACTCTTATCCTTCTATTAATCAGAGGGGAGAAACCTGACCCACCATCCTGAGCCCTCCATATCGCCTGCTATGCCGGACACATTCATTCTGAATAAGTCCTATTCTAGCTTATGTTAACTTTAACCGGCTCTGAACTTCCGCTGATAATTGATGATTGCTTTTCCTCAATCTACCTTCCCAAACTCTCCTTTGACCGTCTGCCTCGAAGAATAATGATCGAAGCCGGCTTCTGTTCGTCCACAGGCGGAGCTGGATCGTTCGGTGCTGCTCAACTTCATTCAACTCCGTGCCGACTACAAGAGCCACAAGTTGGCGACGTTCCTCAAGGGACTATCTTAGTTTAATTTTTTTTTTGAACGCTCTTCCATTGTTATATCCAGTCATTAAACCATTAATAAATAAATTTGTTCTTTCAATTTCCTATCTGTTTTTTAAAAAAAGGTCGACAAACATTGATATTTAGACCGTTAAAATAATAATTGAACGTGTAACAATTATTTTCATGCGATCTCGGAACTGGAGGGATCACATTTCGCCGAGTTTCCGAGGATTGCGCTACTCTATATCATATTGTTACAATGCAAAACCGCTTATCAGCGATATCTGTACGGCATAGCTCACTACGTCCATTCATAAAGCCCCCTCCTCGCCGCATCTCTGAATGGGCGCGAGTGTGTGCGTGCGACGCGGGCGCACCTACTGCGTCGCTATTCAGCACTCGCTAGTCAGTATCGACCGCGCCGGCTCGCGTTTCACCGGTGTTTCGCGCCCGTAGCTCCGAGGACTTTACAGTGACACGCGCGCAGGTCCACGGTGACCGGCCCCGAAACTTCGATTCGGTGTTGTGATCGTCTGCTAATCTGGATACTCTAATCAAAATCGAGAGGTAAGGAACGTCGGGTGTGTTTATTTTCATTGGAACTCGACGCCTACGCGCCGCCTATCGCGATTCGAGCGACGAATTTACATGTTATGTGTCGATCTGTCCGACGCTAGGGCCCATTTATACTATTATCGGAGTGCACGCGATACGAACGAACGATCGGGAGGGTTATTATTATGGTGGAAAGGAGGTCTGTCGACGGAGGAACGATACGAGCCGAAATCACTGCGTCGGGTTTTGAGGTTTAATCGGTCGAGCGCGTTATCTAGGTGAGACCGGCCGCGTCCGCTCCGTTTCAAGTGTTTTTATCCCGGACTACCTGACTCGACACTCGTCTTGCCGCAAATCGATTCTCGCTAATAACACCAGACCTCGACTCGATCGAGACGATAGTTTTTCACCGACATGAGATACCGAATCGCGCTATTAATTATTATACGTCGAACGATGCCTCTGAAGTCTGAAGGACTTTATTTCTTCTAAACAAAGGCTGTAGTCGAGAGCTTGCGACATTCAGTTTGCACCGACGCAGGAGCTTAGAGCTCGCTTTTGAATTCATCACATGGGTATAAAGGTAGAATACACAATGACATCAGTCAAAACTATCACCGAGATAAGCATTCTTATTGTTATCACACAAATTATACGTTACCAAGTTTTCAGCTTCACCGCGATCTTAAATGTTACGTTTGAAGAAAATGTTCGATTTCAACGATAACCTTTTATTTCCATAGAGTACGAACTACCTAAATAGAGCATACTCTATGGCGACAAAGCCTCCGACCGATATTAGATTATAGGCCGCCACTAGCCCTAGTTTCATTAATTGACAAATGAACCCTTGGAAAACTGATTCCAGCCAAGTGAATTTTGTGTAACCTAACCTAACTTAATAGTAGGTACTTAATAATATATACAAATGGTTAATGAATATTATGACTAATAAGTCATAATATTCAGGTAATAACCTATTTTCCCCATTATCTGTGATAAACATTTCTATAATTGTTGATACCAATGGATAAAGCAACAATCTTAATTGTATATCATGTACATCCGAAACAGTGGAGTGTAAAACAAAAAACCTAGATACGAAACTGAGGCATACGTTCTACATTTTCTAGTTCAAAGAGTCGCCCCTTTTTATTCCTGCTCTGTACAACAATTTACTAATTATTAGGATCTATCGACAGATCTGCTCTACTTCTAAGAAATACACGTCAGACTTTTCCTAACACTACATTTTATTACTTTCTTTTCTCATGATTTAAGCGTCGTGTAGATCTTTCGTCAATATATTATTGCGTGTGTATTCTATATTGTGTTTGGTTCCTCTGACTACTGAGATGTAGGTGAACAGGAGTTGATGGGTGGAATGTAGGTTCACTCACATTTAAGCCATGTAACTATAGGATGAATGGTCACTTTTTATCCTTTACAAATATTTGTTAGCATTCGAAGGAGTCATCATAAAGGTCGCGTACCCACTACTCTGTAGTCATGGAGACAAACTGTATTACGTAGTGGACTTCCAGACGAATCAGGACTCCCGGGACGGTAATTCTTATAAAATATATAAGACGAGACAAAGTACTTTGCCCGGGAGCCTGTTGGCAAATACCTGAGATGGTTTTAGGATGGTGATAGCGTGATCAACTAAATTGATTAATATGACGTTAGTGTTTGTTAAAAGCTTCATTTCACATGACAATAATGACATCTTCGAAAACACAAAATTAGAATGTAACTAATCGACATTTAACATAACAACATTCGTAACAAGTATGAATAACGGATGCACAACGTAAGCTTGTTTCCGTGATGGCTGCTGCTGATTCTCGGTATCCAACCCTTTTTGCCCCTTTTATTCACTAAGAGATATATTCAAAATATATGTGGAATACGAGACATTCGGTAGGTATAATTAACCGGCGGCCGGTGGAAAGTCGTTAGCAGAAGCAGAGAGCGGAGGCGACGAACGTTGCGCAGTAACTTATCACGATATCACAAATCCACATCGTTATCTGTATATTACTGAAGGCCACGCTTATGTAAATTATGTATTCAAATTCAATTTCTGTATTTAGCATAAATATGATACCTACTTTCGTCCAATAAAATAGCCGACATAGATTTCTAGGAAAACGCTTTGCAATAAACAATTTAATCTATAATTATTGTTGGCTATATATGGAAATTACATGTAGGATTTCTCGTTTTTTTTGATGTCGCCGATTGTCATTTACTCATACTAAATTATTTATCTCACACAATGTCGTGTACACTATCCTTCGTGACCGACAAATTTAAAAATATATTGATGTGTTCGAGAGTGTGTCTTGTCCGAGAAAAAGAAGCCAAAACAGCGAGTGAGCGAGACAGGTCATATCCAAGCACAAGGATTCGTCAAGAAAATAGTTATAATTTATTTATTGATAATGATACAAGCGAAAAAACTTCAACATAATTAAAACTTTTTATCATTAATTCGAGCATAGTGAAGGAGACTACATACGTACCAATATTTTTTAAATTGTCTCGTTTTTGTCAAGCATTTAAAATGTATTCATTAATATATTAACAAAAGGAAACAAATTGACCATAGATTTCATTCGAAGTAAATTGTTAAAATGAACATTTGAATAATTCAAAGCATGCAAAACTCTAAAATATTCACAAGAATTATATCGCCGAAAGCGGTTTCACTTTAAGAGTTTACAAGTCACAGCTGAGGTTGGTGCTGTATTAGTGCGGGGGTGGCACGGGGGATGAGAGGGGCTAGGGTAACAGATGCGCACACGCAGCCAGCGGTCGTGTGAGTATAGTTTAATAGGTTATGCCGTGGTGTGCGTGTAGGGCTACACCTTGCATGCAACGGGACCCAAGCAGGTAGAAACATCGCCTGCTGACATGCTTTCGTTCGAGACCCTGCAAAATGGATTTTCAAAATTAGGATCAGCAGTCATTTCGAGGAAGCAATGGGATGCTTTTTTAAATAATGCGTCACGCACGCAATTTTATTTTTAAAAAATCATAAATTTCTTTATGGATGAAATCTTGCCATAGACATTTTGACTATTCAGGTTCGCCTTTTACAAGGTAAGGAATAATTCCAATGCCGCTGCTCCTCGCTCCGCGCCGGGGCGGACACGAACGTCGCTGGCACAGTAACAATTCAGTACAAGTCCTAAATATAGTTCACAATAAAACAAGTGTCGCTTGCCCTTCATTCAGGGCACATTTATGAAGTTATTATAAACTCAACGCCCTAAAAAATAGTGTTCATTTCGATTTGAATAATGCGTCTCGGTAATTGGTACATACGTCGACGACTGCGCGGGCGCAACAGAATTTTTAATTATGAATTAATTAGTAACAACTAACAGATCTAAACTTACGTCGGTAATTTCCAAATCGTTTGACGTGAACTCTATTAAAATTATAATAAAACTCTTTCAGGAAGTTTTATAAATTAATTCTTCAAATCATATTTGGGTTCTGCCGTAACTTTCATCAGAATTATTTCCTTGAACTTGGTTATCGTAAGAAGTACAAATCAATAAAATATGTGCATTTTGCATAATATTATGCCGGCCCTGAGACGAGTTCGTCGACATTTTGATAATAAAGCGACACGTATCAATATCACTTCCATAACTATATTATTGTGTATACAGAATATTTGTATTATGTACCTACCTACTCACGATACATAGGTCAGAACACAAGGCGTCCGTGTTTGGATTCACTCAGGCATCGGTCTAGAAACAACAAACTCACTTTGACACGGTGAGATGGCGGAACGATATGAAGTTCCAGCAAATTGTAAAAGTAATTAAAGACTTTACACATTAGTGTGCTGAAAATAGTTATACAAATGCAGCTACTCGGCGAAGGTCAACGGTTTCTAATCTGTCGATTAACACATTAAAGAATACTGAGCAGGCACGGAGGGCTTCAAAGACATATACGTAAATAACTACTATGTATTAGCATTTATTGCTCGTCAACATTCACCTCACGAGAGTATTGTTGGTACTACTGATTGAACGAGTTGGTAATGTTGAGATGTTGTAGAGTATAGTCCACGTTATATTGAAGCCCAGCGTAAGCGTTGGTGGGGTCAGCGATTTTTTTAACCCACACGTTACTCATAGTTATGAATGGAAGAGTGCGAGGGGGCAGGGGCGGTGGCGGTGACTAAATATAGCTCAGCAACAGGTGGTCCTACCCTTCCACCCACGCTTTCGACCAGACTAACCAACTATTATACTATATACTCACAATTAAGAGGTTAGCGGATTATTATAGACGATGCCGTCTTTGTTATCAAATGTTCAATGTCGTTGTCATTGTGATAGTGATGGTGAGGAAATAATATCGAATATTATTAAAATCATTTTATGCATTTGACAACATACAGAGAGAGATCAAAAGGATTACTCACTAACACGGTATTTATCGCTCTCCAAAACACCATTTGGCTTCGATAAAACGCTCGCGGCTTGAATGTTTTGTATGTTCCACTTCTAACTTCCTACATTCTCAGATGTAAGAGATAGAATTAGCTAGAATTTATCATAAAATAACAACAAACTATGAATTAATGTTGCAGTTACATGGACGACGTAATTCATCAGAGTTCGTAACGAACATTCTAGACGTTCTTAAACTTGTCTTTCAAGTCTCGGTGATTTAAATAAGAGATGAGTTTATTTTTTAAAAAGGTTTTGGCCACTTCTGTTTGTTCTTGTTTAAAATTTTAGGGCAAACGGTCAATGAAACGATTCCTTTAATTAGTGAATGATGAACTTTAAATCCAGTAACTCAATCCTATCATCAGTCACAATTTGCCACGCGCGACTTCTTGGCTGATGTCTCGGCAGCGACCCTGAACACTAAATATAGACGAGTGCAGCCCTTTTATGCACCCATAGACGATAATTCACTCGCTCGGACTCGATTGCTCCGGATTCTTGTGATGTCGAAGCATTCACTGTTATTCCGAGAATAATTATCTAGTTGTATACAAAACATTTAATTTAAAACATGCCCCTTTTACGTAATACATTTAATATTCAAACGTAAACATCTATTTATTGATAATGCGTACGTACTGTACCTATACAGCATTAGAAAATATTTAAAAAGGAATAATATTACAATTTATTGACACTACTTCGTCACTTTTTGCTTGATTACATATCCGAGCTGGCTTTCTTCGTCGTGAGGCCAAAATGTTGGCCTTTTCACCGGATCTAGCGCTTGCTCTGGATACAAGTCGTACAACGATTCCATTGTCATTTCTTCAAACGTTGGCAACTTTTTCATAGCATCCAATACCTTAGATGCTCTAAAACACACCATCTATATATCACCGTATTTAAAACCAATTTAATTTGGCCCTTAACATTATTGTTACTTACTCCTTTATATCATGTTCTCTTTCGTCACAATATGCCTTGATCTGCGGTTCCAGCGATTTCCATTGCTCGTCAATAGTAGCTGAAAGTTTATCTTCAGGATAAGGCACCTTATAAGCCTCGTACTCTTTCTGAAACTTCTCTACCATTCCAGCTACTGGCACCAGGGACTGATACTTTTTCCAGTCTATTTTAGGTAGCTCAGGGGGATTCGCGTTCACCCTAAACATTAAATGTAGCTTATGTAAATAATATATACTATTCGTAAAATTCTTTGGAACGACGAAAGACCTTAAATTCAATGGCGATTACATCTCACCTCCGATTCGCGGATGATATCGTTATCATCACAAAAGAAGGCTCGTCTACCTTCAGAGAGTCTCAAAACAAGTAGGTCTCGAAATGGACATGGATATAAAAAAGAATGTCTTTTAGCGAATTTCGCTTCCTCAATGCTCGGTGCTTCTCTACGCGATCGAATTAGAAATGAAGAGATCCGTAAAAGAACTAAAGTCACCGACATAGAAAAAAGGACGTATGTCTGACAAGAGCAGGGCACATTGCCCGACGGGACAAGAAAATCCTAGAATGGAGGCCGAGGACCAGTCGGCGAAACGTTGGACGGTCTACTGGAAATTTAAAGGAGAGGCCTACGTCCAGCACTCGTCAACAGACTAAAACGAACGAACAATTATTTTATTTTATGATACTTTCTACGATGACCAAGGATATAGATACCGTCGGAGATAAGCATCTGCCTTTGCCTTAAATGCTAGAAATTTTCCCTTTTCATCTGGCGGTACTAGCTTTTGAAGTTGGGCCCAGTCGATACTTTGCTTGGTAAACCTTTTAGACATCTTGTCTTTAGGAGTTTGTCAGATTAAGAAATATTTTACAAGCCATCGTTTTCAATTTACTTAGACAAAAAGTGTCATATTTGGTGACATATTTTGATAACAAGTTTATTTCTTTATAAAGTTAATTTTTTAGCAAAAAGTATCCTATTGTTAGAAACAGATTATTAATATAAATTAACAGATTATTAAACAGATTATTATTAATATGACTAAAGGGACGGGACGGTACTCTTAAATTAAACGAAAAAGTTTACAAGAAGTCCTTTCTGGAAGGATTCCAAACGACCTGACTCACCATTGAGAGCTTCCAAACTTGCCTAATACTTACGCAATGCATGACGATCTTGAAGTCGAGATTGCTAAAGTTCCATAAATCTCGTGCCATATTGGCCGAAAATATTTGACTAATGAATTCATGCATGAAGAAATCGATTGCCCACCACGCGACGCAGAAGGGCCAATCGGCACGCAAACTTGCGTGCGCGCAAATTACTTGAAGCCTGAAACACCAATCTGTAGGTTGGAGACCGTATGTCAACGACTTGGCATCTGCAAGTTAATGCCCTCGGGCTTCGAACCCGTGGCCTACAGGCATTCAGTATGTTGGGAGATTCAGGGAATTTGGGTAATCTTTTGCAGTTTCGACCTCATATTAACTGGCTCCTGAACACCTAAGCTACTTAAGAAGTTTCCACTCGAACGAAATAAGAATGTATTGTGTAATGTTGCAAATATTTAATATCAAATCCAAACTTTTAAGCGTCTTGAAGCGATTAGATATGTCGTTATCATATCTTCGGGTGATAGAATATGTTACAAGCAATTTAATTTTTATTGTGTCTGTTATATTCACAATATATATATATATATATATATATATATATATATATATATATATATATTTATATATATATATATATTTATATATATTGTGAATATATATATATATATATTTATAGTTATAAAAACAAATGAGTATATAGTTTTGATTCTTCAGTAGTTAAAAGCAGTGAATCTGCGTAACAATAATGAATTGCTCGCACCTAATTATCACTCTCGACTACACCCCGATCACCCTTCCGAGCGAGCGAACAAACTACACACTGCTTCAATTACAGACATTATTACCACGTTGTCAATGTAAGCATCGTTTCCGGCGGAAATGGCCCAGAGCGACCAGCAGCGCCGAATTCAGCCGACGACACATTTACCGTATCACTCGGTTATTGCCCGAAACGGCCACTCCAATTTTCAAAGGATTCGTCGCTCTATTTTGTAGAGAGAATGAGATGCACGTGGTTTTGGGAACCATTTCCGGCGGAACGACCCGTTGCATCGGTGTTAACTAATTTGAATCGCTTTGATGGGATATTAATGGGTGCGACGAGTGACTCTGCCTTGTGTGCCTTGCCTGCCTCTAATATCAAATGTGCTATTTGTTCGCGTAAGCGTTTAGCTTGCCTATTGGTTTGAAAAAAGATTCGACCTGCTTCTAGCCTTTATCGTAACGAAGAAAGGGGAAAAGAACAGCGACTTATCGATGCATGTGACCAGTGCTGTGGTCAGCGAAGCCCTATTAGTATTGCTGCCGTGATCGCTGACCATAAAATTAAACCGACGTGCATTGCTGTGTAGGCAACTTAACAACACGGGCACTTACGTTGTATCTTTGTGTTAGTGTGTGTACAATTACACATGTACAGTGAATTTCAAAAAATCCGTAGTAATTCAAATCCGTCGAAATTTCGTGATCCAAAATCTATTCTGAACGGTAAAAAACACAAGGAATTTATTAAAATTTTTGCTTATCTCCAAAACTAATAAATAAAGAGAAGATCAGAATTTTACAGAAGAATTATAAGCAACGTTTCGGCTTCCTAATCTTTTTAGTAGAAATCGAATGAAATCAGCATTTTTTGAATGATGACAATAGTCGCTCTTAAAACTCTTTTTTATCGAAACAAATTAAATTATATAAACTTATATTTAAATTAATCCGTTATTAATTCGTAATATTTTGTGTCGTATTTGTTTGCAGTCCCAGCACGATGAAGCTGGAATGGACGGAGGGCGAGGACTACGGTCTGGAGGAGGCCGCCTTCTACGAGGGACCCGCGATGGCCGCGCCGCCGCCTCGCAAGCACGTCTCGTTCAGTCTGCGGCTTGACCTGGTACGCTTCCACCTACTAAGTCACTCAGTCCGATCCCAATGCTCACTTCTGTTCCCTTCCCTACTTGGTTGTAGACAAGCCTTATAAAAATAACCGGAATGAATTATCTAACCGGTTCGTCATCGTTGAAATACAACCTTAATCTTGGCTGACTGACGACGGGATATCCGATAGTGAGGAAAAGCTACATCCTCGCAAACCGACTTGTGTAACCCGTTTAGAAATTTCATGAATCCAGTACCCGTGTGCATCAGTGCAGTGTCATCGTAGTCTTTGGTTCTATCGAATGAATGCAACTTCTAATTGCGGTTCGGTTTATGTTGAATCGAATAAAGCTGAGGGGACAAACGCGATTTTCAACTCGCAGAGTGCTCGCGCGAATGGCAATTCAAGAAAGCAAGAGAGAACCTGACAAAAACCCGTCTAAATGGGACTGGTTCGTTGATACTAGAATAACTCGCAAGACATGTAATTGCTAACATACCACTTAAGTAGAATGAGTTCTGCTTGTCGTGTATGGAATACCAATTGCTACTAGTTTTGAGCCGATTGCAATTATTTATTCTTTAAATAGAGCAAATCATAGGTTGCGGTTGCATTTTTTTATTCCAGCAGTTTAGCAACTGTTAGGTTGTGTTAATATTGCTGGCGAAGCCGAGGGAAGGGTTACAAAGTGCTGAATGTCAGCAGGTTAGGTTTGATTAGATGAGCATACGTATATGGTATATCAAAATTTGACAGTGTTTGGCAAAATAAAATAATATACGGCTCGTCAAAGAGCTTTACGATTATAAATGCGTTACTTTAAAAAATATTAAAGAATTAATAAGATATCGTAGTTAGTGGTTAGTGAGGTGTCACTACTACTTTAATGATATTTATGTTTTGGGAAACTTATTTAGTGTCTCCGGTCACGTAACGGGCGTGTTAGGGCCACCACAACCACCGGAAACTGTCTAACAGCGTGATCACAAGCCACCGAAGCGTGTTCGACCTCTTCACAGCACTTTTTATTTTAGCCGAATCAACCTTTAACATGGCTATATATGTGTGTCGTAAATAACGATTGTATTGTAAGTTGCAGACGATTAATCCCCATTATTTGTATCTCACGCGGTTCACTCCCCACCATCAATCAACCAGAATTAGTATATCGAAAAAAAGAGTTTCTATTTCAAAGTGCCCGCTTTTTATTTGTTTTGTTTTATTTTTAAACTTGTCCGTGACACTGACACTAAGCTGCACTAATGAGTTTCGACATTAGCTTACGGCGACCTAATACCTTTCGAGAAGAACGAATGATCAAACGAATGAAATGTCACAAAATTGTATAATAATTTCATAGCTAAGTAAATTTTGATCTATAGCAATAATTATTATATTATAATTATTGATAAATAAATTTGGCTATTAATACTTGTGGAGGTAAGAGAAATATTTATTGAAGCATAGCTCATTAGGGCGAGTCATGCGATATCCGGTGTCTAATTAAAGGGATTCGTCTAGTTATACCCTTAGTGAGCTTCGATGGACGCACATTAATAACTCTCGGATATAAAAATATTACTCAAAACTATTATCAACTATGTATTTTCTATTAATAGCATACATTTCACTGGACATAGCATACTATATATAGCTGTAGAAAAGTTTGACTTGTTGCAACTCACGTACCACCGCGAAGGCGAAGTTTCATTTGGAATTGAGCAAAACAAACGTGGAAAATGCGTTGAATAATAGCGTTGTTTTGTAAATATCATGGTCGTTAGGGAAAATTAGGCAAAACTACAAGCGTTAGTAATTCCGATATTCAAAGTTCTCGGAAAAGAAGGCTACTGATAAGCTAACGTTACCGATGATTATTATCTACCAGTTGTCCATCCATTGATAATATTAAATTACTGGTACGCGGACGAAAGAACCCTCTAGCTTAAATAAATAAATGAAATAAAACTGCCGTCATTTTTAGTCCTAAAACAATTTGAAACTTGGTCTGTAACACATTTTCAGTTTAGTGTAACATTGTCATTTCCCGGTAAAATTTCTTGTCAATGCGATGACAAATGTTTTTAAACATATCTCTTAATCAGAGTGTTGTAATCGATAAACAGTTTGTTTATTTTATTACAATTCACTTTCGACGGCTATCTTGTTATCATTAACACATTGTACATTTTTCATAAATTTATTTAAAGCTGGATTTTAAGCCGTCCCTATACAAGCTTAAACTTGCAGGGAATAATAATTACCAAAATACAATAAGACACGAACGTTCTTCTTTCGACAAATGGCAATTAGTATTGAGTATCCATCAATAAATCAGACACAGTGTTGGGGACGATAAATATAAATGGTTTATCAATCACGAAGGTGAGTTTGTAAAATCACGTGCGGAGGGCGAGCGACCCCTGTCCCTCAACCGTAAATAACCCCGTTGTTTGCTGGTTAATCGTCGTTCGGCCATCGTTGATGCTACCGTAGAATGCCTTAAAAATCATGCAGCCACATTAATGTTGAAATCGTATTCACTCAAAAGAACATTTCGAATATAATACATGTCCTTAAAATACGTTTTGATTCTAAACAGTTGCCGATTCACCTGCCTAACACATGCTAGGCATCCATTTACATACATTTTATTGACATCAAAGTCAATTTGAAGGACTGAGGCTTTCCATTGTCTTTGCGATTTTAAATCTTGCGAGCGGAAGACGCACTCCCTGAATGGAATAATGAACAGAACCTCTTTGGCCTTATCCACTAACGTATTACCTACAAAGAATCCTGACAAATTGGAAACTATCACGAATAAGCCGGGGAGGTATTTGGAACTTTTCTTCTTATCCGGTACACTCTTGACAGAGCGGTCGTGATCACTATGAAGTAGTGGTATTAAACGGGGCAGATATGATGCGTTTCGCCATCGTTGCCTATTAGAGGTCAACCTGCTACACTCGTTGAGTGTACCTCCTACGGCAGACTTGATCTGGTCAGTCAAACGCGTAGGTGACCTTCCGCGCGGTATAGTGCCTTCCATCTTCCCCTGGTATTGGAACTTTGCTTTGTACTAATTAAAGAATCTTATGAGTCGTTTAAATTTTTCAGTGTGATGAGGGCGGCGGCAACGGCGATGCCATCAAGACCGAACCGCCCGAGGCGGAGGAGCCTCGCACGATGCGGAAAGTGCCTTCTCTGTCGGACCTCACCGACCCTGAGACGTCATTGGGTAAGTTTTTAATGACGATCATTTTCTGGAGAAAAATCTAGAATTAAACCATTACATTTATGTTTTATTTAATCTTAAGATAAGTTATCGGCTTTGTTTGATATTTAATATAATAACGCCATTAAAACGAAATATGTTCGGTGTGCCGAGGTATCCAGGTATGACTGTAATTTGCGTGAACGCGTGGCAAGGTTGGTGTCAGGCTCAATCGCCAAGACGCAATAAACGGCGACACGGCCCTGTCCGGCGTAATCTCCTGCTCACCGATTACTCAAATCCTAAACGATTCTTTTGTCTTTCTGATCTTCGCTAATTTAGTTTACTTTAGAGAACGAAACCTTTCTACTTCAATGAAGACGCAAATGATTCAGATTTGCAGTGAACAAGTCTCAAAGGATTTTGTGATCAGATAAATAGTTTTCGGAATGTTAAGTCATACATACCATTTTAATAATGTAAGACACTCGCCGCTTATGTATATAAATATACAAATAATTCATATTCATACTTAGTAAAGGCTTAGTTATACAAATGGAAACTATTGTTATTTAGTGAATTTTGGCCGTTTTGTACATTTATTGTTGCTCTGTGGACCGAATTCGGTTAGGATTGAATGTATAGTAAATATGTATAGCATATGTCTGTAGGTCTCAACGTGTGTACGATTAGCGAATAGATGAACCCCGAATAGAATAATACGTCGCATCCTTGTTAGGAGCGATGCAGTTTCAGTGCGCCGTTTTCATAACCCAGTTTACATGTCATACACTTGACATTGGTATACCAGCAACCTTCCACAGCATCATCATTGAAGTCATTCGGATAATAAATCAATATTAGTTTAGTTACATGGGTTATACCGGCTGAAACTGATCCTGAAAGCGTATTCATGAAGAGTTAGCTATATCGCGGGTGATTGAACTCGGAGTGTGTTCGGGGTGGCCCAAGAATACGGGCCTATTGTTGATATTGTCTTTGTTTTACATGTGTGTATATGGGAACTGGGAACTGATGTGTGTTTGCTACTTTAACGCCAAGTATGCGTAAGCGTATGAAATTGACTTGAACCATCACAGTCGTTTTTTTACGCACGGGATCTTCGCTTACTGGCTTTCGCAAATCTACCAAGGCTTGCCTTTTTGTATACACACAGGCAAGCCATATTATATTTATAGCCAAGCCATAAATGGCATATTTTAGTCTTAAATCTTCTCTAAAATTATTCGTAATTAGATATCGAGGCTCCTAACTAAGGAGAACAATGCAGTAATTTGTTCTATAATATCACACACACTCTGCTGTGACTCATGTTGATTACTTTTAATCAACTATATCAATATATCTATTACGCACACAATCTTGTCCAGTTAATGTTATTTTTATCCATAGCACATCTGGAAAGAGAAATCGCAGACATTTTAACAAGCTCTCGTGTTTTCATCATCATATTAGATACCTCTCTTTGGAATGCGCAAAAAGGTCACAAGCCCAAGAGAAATGGGCCGCCGTAAAATATGAAAATGTCAAGATAAAATCGCCGGTTATTTACCGGTATGAGGCTTCACCCGACACCGTAAAGGATGTTGCGGTGTCCACTTCCCCTCGCTGTTGAAGTATACGCAGGATGTTGCCAAAACTACGTGCCGACTATTACGATATTTACACTCGCCATTACTAAGTTACAGAATTCGCTGTATTTGCAGTGTTGATTGTTTTCTTTACCCAAATAAACATTCCGGTCTTGAGTTTAATGAAACTAGGTGGCTTAAGAGAGCCTTTTTCTGAAAAAATACGTTCCCATCGTGGCAAGTAACTCTATGACGGTGGCGTGTTTCGTTTTTTATGATTTATCAAGCGGAAAGTCTCGAGTGTCATCTGGTTTGGTTGGAACATTATGAAGCCACTGCAGCTACATTTATCTTCCATCCTATTCTTATACTTTTTTGAAGACGTTATAAATTGTAATTGAAGACTATCGTAATGTAATTTTTATAATGTGATACCTTTTTTTAAAGAGTAATCTTTTGCTAGGGACAAATAGAGTGTAAATTAAGATTGCTCCGTTTGCCATAACTGAAATCAGGTTTAGATAAAAAGCATTCGAATGTTTTAAAGAAGTCAGCGCCGTATCAATTGAGAGTCAGAGTCGAGGCTGCGTATAATTTGCAAAAACAAAGCGAGTTATTCCTGAACAAGTTCAGATGTTGACACAAGAGAATTCTCACGAACGGCCTACCATTGCACGTGTTCAACGCACACAGCCACACTTCATTCACCCGATCGAGAAGCTCGTGAATGAACCACGAAAGCTCTCGACGAGTTATGGTCGCCTGGTACCGCGGGCGGACTGGTTGACCGACATGTTGCTATCGAAGCTCGATTTTGTCGACAGCCAACACTGACCGTTCACTCGCCGACGCTCGTTTCATAATAAAATAAAATATTTACTCGTAACATGATAAGAAAACCGTTGTGTACTTAAGATCCTGTTGGAGAATGTCAACTCTGCTATCATCGCATAACATCATAAAAATTGTATCTATAATTTATTCAGAGAATAAATACGACTTCAAAGCTTAAATCTAAACGTTCATTACGTCCACAATTTGACCGCAACAATAATTGGTCCAACCACACACCGCACATACTAGAATTACTTGATAAACAAACTAGTGTAGGCGCACACATAAATCCCTTCTCGAAACTATTTACTAATCTTCTTTCTCTTTTATTTCATACCTACGATGTCGTTGAATCGCATGCACAAAAGTAAAACATTTAATCTAATTTAGGAATTATCGCGCGTTGATTGTTGATTCTTCAAATTAGGTATTACGAGTAATTTTATGTCCATAAATAGAACATGTAGTAATAATTCACATGAACCTAATCAGAGAGATTAAATAAAGTCCTCTATATTTGACACGGTTATTGTAAAAACTATGAAAAGTTATATTGCATATTCCGGTCATAGCTCAGTCATAGGCAGGTAGGAGAGTTTTTTATAAACAGTTTTATTAATTTGACTATTATTATGTCGTGCGCTTGGGTGTTTGAAATGCTCAGCGCGTCCATCACAATCGTATACGCATCCAAATGGGTTCGTCGTCACCTCTCGCTTCTGGCCACTGTATTGTATGCATACTAAGCGAGTAAAAATCATGGGCTCATAGAGAATGTTTTAAGTGAACAAGTCCAATGACTGTTAAAATTCAATATTCTTCGACAAAGGAATTAATGAAACAATATAAACTCTTATGTGTTTGTTTATGGATTATGCCAAACATTAGCTAATCTTATCAAACAGAAAATCTTATTTAATTTGCACTCATAAGTTAGATTTACACAATGTGTTCCGTAGTTAAGATTTTCTTTACATAACAGTAACTAGTAGTAAACTTTTTAAACAATTCCCGAACACCGTTTTCGGGTGAACAGCGCCATCTAGTCATGTTTGTAAATAATCAGTACAGACGTTAGGTGTTTAGAAATCAGCAAGTTCCTTTATTGCCCGCTAGGTGGCGCTGATATTAAGTTTTCTTCCTAAACATAGATGGCGTAAATCGTAACTTTTTTAAATATAATTTGATAATCTAAAGCAAAAGTAAGATTTACATTTTGAATAAATAAAGCAGCTAATCTTTTGAGGTGGCGTTTTATGCCGACTAATTCTTAGTTACTGCAGATAAATTAACAATTAAATAAAGCGAACATTAAACTGGTACTTTTGTTTTTTTATAAACAAACCCTACGACACATAACTAGCTGCTTCTCAGCAACATACGATATTTTTTATCAATTAGATTTTCACCTAGAGATTCCACACCCTCTCTATAATTTCGTAGAGGTAATAAAAGCAAGTTGTTGAAGACCGTTGGTTGTGTGGATGTGACGTCACAGGGGGTAGGTGGTCGCGGGAGGGGGAGGCGTGGGAAACGTGCGGCAGGTGCGCGCGCGCCGGCCACTGATCCTGAACGCACACACACGCATATCACAAGGAAACTATCCGTTATTGAGAAAGTTCCGCTTTTCCCCTATTGCCATGATTTTATCTATAAAGTATAATAACCCAAGACCCAACTTTCATTTATTATAATTATTGTGATAGCGATTTTAGTATCGACATGATCTGCAGAGCCGACGGCGTCGTTGCCAACTGTTTCTTTGTACTTTTTCTGCGCTTGTATTATATTTTATATGAACTGGTATTGGTATTAACCAATTTATAGAATTAATGACTGAACTAGCTGTTCCCAGATTGAAAAAATATGTAAGTGGAATACTTAACCCGAAGTTCTCGAGATATAAAATGAACAAACCCTTCAGCATTATACTATGTATCAATAAGTCTTATACCTAACTAGTTATATACTATTTGCAAAAGTCTTGTGTATAAACGAACGCACCAATTTAACGCGTAACCTGATTACCAGTGGCCAGGACTGGCTCAACAAAAGTCGATAGAAAAATTAGATTCCTCCGTCCTGCCTCTCGACCTCTCTTTGATGTCCATTAATAAAGTTCGCCTCGACCAACGCACAGCCTTTTAACTTTTAAAGCCCCTCGAAATGTAATTAACGGTGTTATTAAAAAGGCCCAAACTTTACTTTTCTACCGACAATTACTATTATTTGTCTCTTGTTAAAGAGGTAATCTAATATTTTACTCGGATACCATATACATATGTATTTGATTATGTTCTTTTGAACGCCCGCATTTAGCACGAGAAAGTTCCAGTTCCAAAGGAAATCCATAGCACATCTAGCAATTATTAGTTTGCCGGTAATGAAATGCAGTAAACAGCCTCGGGCGCCGCGGCTCGGGGTTAACTGCAACTCAAATTGATTAACACTTAATGAGAGGAGTCTTACAGCTCGTCTACATCTATAGATAGATATCATACCTATATGTACTAGTTTCGCAAGTTTTTACGCCAAAATATACGGCATTATTACCGCTATTAACAGCACTAGCTGGTGCCCGCGACTTTGTCTGCCCAGAATAAGTATTTCGAGTAGCTTAAATTTTTTGCAAGTTTATTTCATGGGTGATGAGGAAGCACAAGTTGATAGGCGTTTAGAATATATATCAGAAAGAAACACAAATAACAAATAAAAAAAGTTCTACATGATCACAAAGTTCTAGTGCATTAGCGTGGCGTAGAAAAGAAGCAACATTATGAGTTTAGGGTCTTTGCACGACACTTTTTTGTTCGGTATGGGTTATTTTGTAACTGTGTTTGTCTAAGGAATATCAAAAATATAATATATAAAAAAATATCGGGTATCACATAAAATCTATGAGTGACAGGAACTTCACCATTTTAAATTCATGCACTAGAACGTTGTGATCACGTAGAACTTTTTTTATTTGTTATTTGTGTTTCTTTCTGGTATATACTCTAAACGCCTATCAACTTGTGACTACATCAACAACTCCTCACCCATGAAATAAACTTGCAAAAAATTTAATTAGTAGCAGGAAGGAAAGAGCCAATCGTGTGGTATGTTTGCCCTTGGATAAAACTCAGGCACTGTTCTGGCATCGACACAATGTTATCAGCGTCATAAGATGTCATTTGGAAGCATGTATTGTCTTTCCTTATGTTTTTTAGAAAACGGCGAGACTCATCTGTTTCATTTGAAAAAATTTCTTTAGGAGGTTCGACAGGATCGTCTATTAAAGCAAGAGACAGTTTTCCTCCCGAACAACACATGCCTGCAGCTTCCTCTTCCCATTTAAAGGCACCGCAAAATTTGCATTCTTTATTTATCGCTTCTATTTTATAAGGTTGTGGCTTTCGTAATCAAGAGTGTGTGTGCCCGTTTAAGCCTTCCCAGTTCGAGCTTAATTAGAGCTTTGGAAAAGATTAGACTTTTTACGCTTTCGCGGCTTAATGCTTAGGATGTGCTTTTTTACACTTCCAAAAAATACAGTATGGTAGTTATTATTAAGTTTATACTTTAAAATGCAATACTTGCCTGTTTAATTAAAATTAAAGCTAAATTTTATAGTAAATAATAGACAAAAAACAATTCTAATTTGCTAATTAGAAAACCAAATCACGCTTCCGTCAGTCTATAAATTCTTTAATTACCTATAAATTGTATTTTATTATTGCTGTTAATATAAATGAACCAAAACAACCAAAAAAGGACCTATTACTTACCTACAACATATAATTTAAATAAAAATAAAGTATATTTTTGTAACACTTAGTCAAAAAAAATTGCCAATAACTAACCTTGGGCCTATATTACTTTAAGTACAATGAGTTTTTAACAAATCGCTAGTATTAGTAGGCTTGAAATGAGCGACTCCTCCCCCACCTCACGCGCCGTCGAGCCTTATTGCCTTAACTTTATTGATAATTTGGATTAAAATCCATTCAGAAGCTTTCGCATTTATATTTTTATTAGGTTGATATGCACATTTTGCTCTCATTTCAAATTAGGATTTTGGATTTACATAAATAGGTGTTTCACAGTAAACAATCATCGGAAGTAATTGTCTTGTCATTGTCTATAGATTATTCAACATTCGTTTCACTAGTTTTTTTTTCAGAATTGAAAATTTCTCAATCAAAAATAACAAAAATAACATTGGTTTCTAAGATTCAGTTCAGCTAAACTTAATATATGATTTTATTACTTTCGTAAAATCATAATGTGCCTTGATTTAGTTTGGTTAGTTTACACAAAAAAGGATTATAATAATAACCCCATGACACAAGTTACTAATTAGTAAACTGTCCATATTTGAAGAAGTTACACTTTTCAATTAATGCGCAATTCGAGTTTGTGCCCTTCTATGACAAAACCGTTTAGAATTCTAAAGAACAATTCCTATTTGATTGGCTTTTATGTCTTCTATTTAATAGATGCCTAATTTTTAAATCAATCGTAAGTTATAGTAGGTAGATATTTATTAAAATGGAAATTGTTTTCTTATAGTGAAAAAACAGTAAGAAAGAATTAATTTGTAAAGTTTTAGTTTTATTTAAAAAAAGGCGAAGTGGAACCATTCATAATCTTTAAACGTCATTTTCCAAAATAATTTTAGGTATTATGCCTACCTATATATCATTACTACGAGTATCATCTTGTCCATTCCCACTTTTATTTAAATACGTTCTTTAATTTGAAGCGGTATAGACGGGATGCACATTCAATGTTGGACGAGTTACGAGAAACATTTTGTTATTCTGCTATTCGGGACGGAGCCAAATTCAACAAATCAAAACCCAAGAAAACTTACGAGCCGTACTCGAATTATACGCGCTCGAAGAAACCCAACTCGTTTATATATATTAAAATAGATAATAAAAAAGCCGACAACGTAAACGGTAGCATGTAGTAAACGTAAACGTATGGTAGACAAGCAAACGTCTCACTGAAAAGTGATAATTGGTTAGTGTTGATACTGCTAATCGCATGAAATTGCTTCTAATTCACAACTCGTTGCTTGCGTTATCAATATCGCGTATTTCTTAATATTTAGATACATTTCAAAGACATATTTCCACCCTCCCCTCTACACCTAACAATTTAACAATTACATTTGCATGAAAATATTCATTATATTTATTACGGATTTGCCAAACTTAACTAGTCATTCAAAGTGAGCGAGCGCAATCTTCAGAAGACAAACGTCTAATCAACCAATTCAATGTTGGACTCGATATGCAAAAATATTTATTGTTAATGGTACTAAATAAACGAATACCAGCAAAGTCCATTAGAGGCGTTATCTGCTTATGACGTATAATTATGTAAATGTGCTCCGTTCAGCTCGTTTGGCAAAGTCACGTATGTGTGTCGTTAACATAAAACTATCAAACTCGTGTTATCACCGGTTCGCGAAGGCGATAATGTGGGAACAAAAACCACCTGCAGCTTTCATAGTTCATGTTAAAAGTATTAAAATTAATAAAAATTAAATCACTTAAGCGATTAATAAATCTCGTTTATCGTCAAGTGACCATTTATTTTGTGGGATTGCTGAATTGTCTTTAATTAATTCTAATTGAGAGTCCTTTCGAGCCGTTTGCGAGACGCTTTATTGCAAACGCCCGCATCGGCCGAGACCACGGGCCCTAAATCCGACCCACATGTAGTACAACAACCGAGCAACGCTTTTAATTTCACACGAAAATCGAAGCTCCGTTAAGACTCTAATCGATTTCTGCGATATCCTGCCCACATTAAGGAAATATTACGAAGTCAGTTACGAGAACGCCCGGATTTAGCTTTGAACCGATTTGTTTTACTTACCGAGAAAAGAAGCGAACGCGACGCGGTTTTCGGCGTCACACGGTTCGCTACCGTCGGCGCTGCAGTCTTGTATTTCATTAGCTAGAAATCCGGAGAGTGTTTTTCCGGGGTTCCCGGCACATCCACAATGGCGCCGTTTCCGGCCAGGTTCCCGCCAAAACAGAAATAAACTGACCCACTTGCGCGGCCGCACGTCCGGCTACCTCGCGCTGTCAGCGTTTCCGGAAACTTGTCATATTTTATGCTTTATGATTTTTACGTACGTTTACGTCGTTATATTTCGACGCTGAGCCTATTTCCCAAAGTCAGATGGGTCTGAACTAGAAAATAAATGATATAAATGAAAACGAATGTGAACACGTAGGACCGTGTGATGAGCGAGCTCCGAAGGCTTGCATAACCGCCGCCGAAGTTTTTGGAGCGGAAAGGTACACGAGGCGAATTGCTACACCGTGACCTTGCACGCCGATTTATGTATGAGCACCCATTATGCTTGTAAACACGCATATTTCGTGCGAACTAAATATGTTTCAATAACGTAAATAACTTGCCAATACCAATATTTTTCAAAAGTAAACTTGTCAGGTAATGTGAGTCATTAATCGCTTAAACGCTTATCTGATTGAACAAGTTTACTTTTCGCGTTTACCAAAGGTTTGTGGATATAGAGGCAGAGTTTACGAGCGCAAGAGCATTATTGTCGCATCGCATCGTTGGTACCAAATCGGACTCGGCTCTGAACGATGGCCGCGGCCTCTTTGTCGGCGCACATCAAACACATCGCACGCGACTCGTTGCCTTCGTAGAACAAGAGGTCCGAGGTTCGATACGCCAACCTAATCGAAGAGCTCTTTTTTCTGAGAAAAGAATCGGAACAAAACTGATAACAGTTATACAAATTTTAGCTTTTCCACGAATCATTTGTTTACTAACTCATTCCCTATACCGAGATCTACGCCATAATGTTCTGATTACTGATTAAAGTACATATCAGATCATTATTGTGAGCTTATCGCCCCGTACAACACAGTACTCAAAGTTCGTGGTATCTCGCTAAGATCGCAGCCGAGATTGAAACGACGCGGCTAGTTGGCCCCTGATTGAGCCGTACCTATCATTTGTTCGTTTTGTTTTTTTATTTGCCCCGAGTGATGGCTACCAGTCTTTTTGTGTTCTTATTTGATGTGAGCTTGAACTTTCTCTGTGTATTTGGGTTGAGCACGTCGCTTTATTACTTTACACCTGTGGTTACCTCGTAATCTAACGATAAACATATTTCAGTGCTATTATTTATAATTGGGCTGAGATTATTTTCTTTTTTATCTCAGAGAATACATATAGCAATTGTGATTCCCATTCAATATGTAAGTAGGTATGTATTTAGATGAATAGTTAATTTACTCATTAGTGAGCAGTTAGTATATTGAACCTACCTTAGGTGCAGAGAGTTCAAATAGGTTTGCGCTTACATGAACTACTTAAAAGGGACTCTGTTGTAAACGAAGAGCGTTTGAATTCCTATAAGAGTGCAGTACCTATGTGAGTGTAGTTTTGTCTATACTAGATACTGGTTCACGGTACTTGGGCGGCAGGTGTTTCGAAGCAGCCTCCTCCCATTGCGCCGGCGCCGTCTCACGATTTAAAGAGCATTGCACTGGTCGGGATTTACAAGATCACTGCGGGCGATGCGCAAGGTGCAACCTCACCGGTCACCCCGAGGGATTCTCGGAGCGCGTTGAACTTTTTCGCATGGCTTATCAGCCCTAAAGTGCAAGGGTCACGTTTTCTTTTCACTTTTCATTTCTCTGCTCACCATCACCTACTTGAGAGCGCAATTTCTTTTAATTTATTGTCGTATCACCTCTTACGACCAATTATTTTTTAATTCGCTACAGCCAGCTTTCTTTAAACGTGTAATTGGCTCGGCTACCGTCTTCAATAAAGTTTGGATCCCGCTATCACTAGTGTAATCAATTCGAAGCAACCGTTTCACTGCTTCGACTAAACTGTGTGGCATTGTGTTATGTATTCGTAGATGTATTCGAATAAACGAAACAATTAAACGGACTCGATGTTACGTATTTTGTAATTAAACTTTTTAGAATATTATAAAAATACTTAAAACTTGAAAGCTCCATCTCTGTAAGTGGGTAGCTGTACAATTAAGTCGCCAAGTTGTTAAGTTAATAAATAAAGCAATCAAATAAACGTCGGCGTGTTTTCGATCTAAAGCACAAGCGATGCAGCGGTTAAAAGGGTTGAGGGAGGACGTTATTCATCACTCGCCGTGCGTAATGCACTCAAAATTTATTTGCGTTTAACCAAGACACAGTGTCGCTTTCGAAAGCACACATTCTTCAAACTGTTTTTCTTTATGAAAGAGTTTTACGACTGCGTCTCTCCTCCATTAATTTATACGAAAATAGATCTATTACAACCATAAAGGACTCTATTCTTGATATTCTTTCATTTTAATTTATGCCTTTTTTTTTAAACCCTGAAACACTTAGACAAAACACTGGAGGCATTTGAAAGATCTTTTCGATTACAGCGTCGAGACAAAGGAGTTATTATTTAATCAGTAATTCGAATCGGTACCAGCAATTTATTCGTAAGTAGTTTCGATGTCGGACTGTCAGTAGTTTTTATCACGCGCTCGTGTGAGTGCACAAACACATACGTCCGATTAATTTAACATACATCATTCAACTATGAATGGGATGCTGCGACCGACATGTCGCAGGGCTACCAGGCACTTCCTTTTCTGTTTTATAAGATATCTATCTAGATATCTTTATTATTATTTACTTGTAGGCGATTCCGGTTAAGAAAAACCTTACTTTTAATGTTTATTCTATTTAACTTCATTTGCAAAGATACAACAAAACAAAATAAGTGTGTTATTACAGAGAGGTAGGTCTTCCGCCGAAGGAAACACAGATTTATGGCAGTAAAGGTGAAAGTATGCAACGTTACCGGCGCCCGCGAGCTCGATGCATAACCCTATAAATAATGTTGCGAATGTAGGTGTAATTCCCACGGTGTGCGAAACTGGTCGCGATAAGCCCACGGCTCGCGGCCACTTAAATTAGTGCTACGGTGACAGTTTCCTGCCGAACCACCACCGCCTCACCACCGCCTCACCACTGCCACGCCGCGTCACGGAATCGGGCCTTTGAAAGGGTTTGACTCCACCGACGCTGCTTGCGCTACTGTCAGTTAACTGCATTAGTGTCGTAATTTATACGTTGCCATACTTCGTTGCTGCGTTTTCACCTTCAAGTCGTATTCGGTTATTGACTCGTCGCTGATGGCGATAAGAGATGAGTTGGAGCACACAAAAAGCGGTGTAATTGGGCGTAGTCTTGAGTCGTAAAGATTTTTTCTTTGCTAACTCTGAGCATCATAATTTAAGAAATAATATTAATCTTCGAAGCGCGAGAACCTTTCAAAACATTCTTTCCGTTATGTTTCTTAATGGACGGTTTAATAATATTGTATTTAATTAATTAAACCGGTCTCGTTCGGACTGTCAGCGATTGACACTCGTGGGAAATTATTTTGGACGTGTATAAATATATATTTTTAGAAAATTATGAAAAGTTTATTGAAATTTATTTTATTATATATTGAATTCATGGACAAAATATGTTTGCGTCGCATGTCACGGATAGGTTGAGTTCATGTGACGGTTCCAGTCTGTTACACAGATCATGATGTGACCACTGGAGCCTGTCAAATGCTCGTTTTAAGCGAACGTCCATATCGCATGCTCCATTTGCTGATCACTCAAGAAAACTCGTCCATAGCGTTAACCTCAAACGTTAACCCTTCGAGTTACAATTAGGTCTCTCGGTCGGATCTCATCAAGTGAAATTGTCATTTCGCCCCTCTTAAAGGGAATTAATCTTTTCGTTGGGGTGTCGGGTATTTACATCTGAAAATAGCCCGTGGCAACATCTCATTAGAGCCGTCGGCGATCGGCTCCGCTTTGAAAAATGTCTTCGAGCGAAACTCCTTTGACGACCGCTGAAGGGTTAACCACAAATAAATACGGAAGCGGGTGACGCTTGCTTTTTAATAGTTTTTAATTAGGAAACAGTTTAATTTCCAAACGGTCGGAAGCTGAGTGGCCGACACCCGTCACGATGGCAAATAGGCGTGTGAAGTGTTTACAAACTTGCGTCTTAATTAAAAGCCGATGAAAGATAACAAATTAGCAGACTCGAATGATTGGTCAATAATATTATATGTCCAACAGCTGGTTCGGGAGTAACTCGGCTTCGTAACTAATAAAAGCCTATTGACGTTTTTATTGCCAGTTCTGCAAACCTAATAACTAGTAAGATAATTCATCATCAGTCACTGAATTGTGAACATTTTGTTAATATTGAAACGCGAACAGAACATTCTAAGGATATGTAAATTGTGCTTCGCCGAGGTTATTTACTGTTATGCACCCTTACACTATCCCCTGATGTCAGAACTGATTCTATATACAAATAGGTATATATAGAACCAGTTTTGATAGAAAGACATCAGTATCAAATTTCAATTACCAGTGAAAGACTCCGGATGACCACGCCTCTTCCTGAATTAAAAAAGAAGACAGTTACATGTCTCTCCCCTTTTCTATAACGGATTGACGGGTGAAGGGTAACCGATCTACTTCTTTTGTCACCTTTATTTAATTCACTGATTATGCTTAGTAACGATATTTATTAAAGCAAGTGTTTATTTAAAATAGATTTTTCTTAATTAATACCATTATTTATAACATATTAGATATTCATAATGTGTCCAGTTAATGCGTCATCCGAAGTCAAATGCCAAATTATGCATATCTGATACAGGATGTTTTGTGGTCCGTACGTAATTTCCGGTTACGTACCAGCAGACTAACAGCCTTATACGAGGTCTTAGTGGCAACTTTAAGACATCAACCAGAACCTGAACCTAACACCTTGCACGTGATTAGACACTTTCTGACTTGACTTTCTAAAGTTGCTGTAAACTGTGTATAGTCTACATACTAAGAAATACTTTTTGAGTTTTTCCCTACTCTTTTAATATGAATGTTAGCCACTTTCGAAGCGTTCTCCCATCTTTAAAAGTCTCTTACACAAGAATAAAGGAAATATTGTTTAATTACTTGTGTAAAAAGCGAGGATATGTACGATTTGTCTGCCTCATGTTTTTCTGAATGGGCATTCTCAACTGTTAAATTAGTTTTAGCAGGAGGCTTCTAGTTTTTCATGTAATGTTAAACCGGTCTGGTTCATTCATAACGGACTCGCCCAACAAGTCATCTAAGCCTCACACATTCAACTTTTGCCTCAACTATTTGTAGACGAGTATAGTTATATTATATTAAAACAAAGCATCATTACACCTAATACTTTTAGGTAGATTGCGTTTATTTCTTAAAGTTTATATAAAATTCACGATAATAATTTCTAAACATATTAACATCGAAACAAGGAAAGTGTTGCCATAAGTGTTATTTCTTCAATTTGAATTCTCTCGAGTCGTTAGCTATTTTAATAGTAAAAAATTAGAACAGTAATATTATTGAATTTAACGTTTGCATAAAACGGAAATCCAAGAGGTTATTTTTTGTGTGTGTGATTAATCTCACCGAAGTTGTTTTATTGGTGCAGATACATTTCGACATTTAATAAATTAATATTAAAGTGCTTATTTAATTTGCGTTTCCTTTCCAATTAAAAAAAAACAACTCACAAAAACTTGAGATTTTAGTTCAGTGCAGTCTAAATTTAGACAACAGTTTTAATAATTAATTGCGATTTAATAGTTTATCCGTATAAGGAACTTGATATTATAATAACGTCACATTCTGCAATGGCTTTGTTTTCTCAGGCAAAATAAACTTTTTAAAGCCGACTAAGTTTAAAGTTTAACCTTTGATGCCAAAGTAATCCAAATGGTAGTCATTCGTAATGGCGAACGGCGCTATAGAATCAACAGAACAGGTAAGAGAGGCCGACTGTCAGCAGATCGTTTATTTTTGTCATATGGTGGGCTAAAATTAACTCGGTTATTTAGTGTATTGGAAAAACAAAACCCGTGAAAAATCACCTCGCGCCTTATGATGAATCATTTCTCGAAAGCGGGCGCTCTCCCGCCAAAATATTTCCGAAACATGATGTGTTGATTTGTTGGTCTCATCGAGTGATATATCGCGATCGTTTCATTTGACACGTCTCAAGCTTGTCATCTTTATTATCGGCATCGTTATAGCCTTCATATTTTTCCTCTTTCACCAAAAATATTATTAGGTACCTACCTACAGCCTTCCCATCACTAACGTTGTAATCATTCAAGAACCTCAATTATGATTGGTTATTACATTTGTAAACTATTTTCTTCTCCTGATTTTTAGCTCTTTTTTAAATATGTAGTTACATGTTGTAGATGTAGAAGATAGAATTGGCTCTCCCTCTCTCTCAGCTAATTAGTGTCAAATCTCTATTTGGTTTTCATAGTTTATCCATGTTCAACATAAGTACGGCTCTAATATAGTGCACCCGAAAGATGGCCGTGTTGTTTAGGGTATTAGAGAAAACACGTTGTTTATTTGAAAGCTACATGGTACACGTAGGTAATCCGAATAGAATATGATAACAGGCTTAACAATGAACACAATACAAAGTCGATAGAACACATTCATAATTGAAAGGTGATACAATAATCGCCCAGGGTATCAAATGACAGAACAAATCGCTCGTGCATAATCGCAAAGTGTGTTTTTTGTAAAAACCTACGAGGACAATCGAACTATATCCGGTAAAACTCAAAAGTCGGACGAAACACAAAAACTGCTCATTATGGCAGAATAACTAAAGGTGAAATTAGACGGAAACATCGTTTACATAAAGGTGGTTTTCGTTTCGAGCAGGTTCACGTTTGGAGCTTTGTAAGGTACGATTTGTAAAAAGATGCTCCTTTTGTGGCTGCAGACAGTGTGGCACCGAACCTTTTTTGATTGTGCCAAAAATCTACACGAAATTGTAAAGCAAAAAAGATGCTCGCGTTTCGTTCCATGTGAGGCCGTTCGTAACTTCGTTCGCCTTAACGTTTAATTAAGGTGAAGGAAATTGCACGTAAAAGTGTACAAAGTCAGTTACTTAAGATGCGATTTGTTCTTGTATGTGCTGCTATTTTGGCATAGAGTATATACAGCATAGCGTGGAAGTTTCCTAAAGAAACGTGAAACTATTTATTCGTTGGGAGCGAAGCGCGTGGCCAGCGTGAGACGGTTGGCGAGGAGATAGTGGCCACTCATTCATTACGAGTTCTTCGCACCTCGACAACCACAAAACGCATACCATTCACTAGAATCGAGTAAATCAACCGAGAATATAGACGCCGCAATGGGACACAACGGGTGAAGCTTCCTCAGACGGAAAGCGGCTTTCCGCTCCGGCCCGAACGACCACTTTCGCCTAGGCCTTTTATTAGTTACATCTTTTTTCAATGTCTATTTCGAGTCAATTCCATACTCGAGCTAACGGAACGAATGAGGAATAAAAGACCATTCTGACAAATGATAATACACCTTCTCGGGATCAGACAAGACTCAATTTCGTCTACGCGGCGTGAGGACTTGCGTGTTTATGAATGAGTGTTTGATTTTATGAATGAAGCTCAGCATCGTGAGCGGAAGCTAAGCCGGGCGCGGTGCGCCTTTCCCGCACGGGCAGTTTCATTAATAATTAAAACGCTAGTAGCAGAGTGACCGGATGCGGCCGCAGAGATGATTTCTAGCCGCCTCGCGTTATGTGCGATGCCGTTCCGCGGCAATTGAACGGGTACAAAGTTTAGGCCCCATCTTATCGCACTCACCAAGTCGCACGACGCGAAAGCAATAAACAAACGAAATGGTTATTCGGCCAACTTTTATAATAAGCGAGCGGTAATCTCAGACGACGCAATATTTTTATAACGGTCGGAAAATATTAAATTAAATTCGACTACCTCATTACGCAATCGCTATCGGAATAGTACCGAGGAGCGGGATAGATATATCTCGTGGCACGGGTTAAAGAGGGAGGGAGGAGCGTTAAAACGAAAGAGTGGAATATGACAAAGCAGTAAATGAATGAGATAGAGACTGCGGCTAGATACGCACATCCGGCGGCCGCTTCCTGTCCCTGGAGCCGTTCCGCGGACGCGATATTATCGACTGTCGAAGTTTGTGCAATCGTCTCGCTCCTAACTTTTTCTTCATCTGCTCGAAATTAATGTGATTGTGTCGAGTGAATGCGGACGGATAAATTCGGAATAATTAATGAGATACACGGGCCATGAAATAGATTCATTTCCTTTCAGACTTGTTTTACGGTATAATATTTACAATCACTTTTCTATTCTCAGCGGATCAGTGTTCCACGATTCGTTCGTCATAAATCCCGTTAATAATGTTTCGATGAAATCAATAACGAGACACATCTAAAACCAATAAAACCCCATTCATATGGAAAGGGTCTTAGATAAATGTAACCGTTTACCACACACTGTTTGTTTAAATGAGAGCGTGCATAATTGAATTTGGTCGCTTAGTGGGCTAGTTGGAGCATCCTGCGCCCACGCACCCTTTAATTGTGCTACTCTTTTTGTTTAGTTGTCCCCGCCTTAACTCGATTAGGACAATCAGAAGCGCTCTTTGACCCGTGTCGCCCCGGCGTCTGCGAGGACCGCACTAATTACAACCGGCGCTCATTGCCATTTCCGCTATTTCCTATTTCAGTCAATTCAAGTTTTTCACTTTTTTTATGTTATCGCAGCCAGCTACTCACTTATTTCTCGTTTTGTTCTTATGCCTGATCGATAACTTAAATGTATTCGTCTCGTCTAGCTGGTAATAGCACAATAATGATGTTTATTCCCATTTCTACTCAATTAAATGCTTCGTTTAATTCAAGCGTAATTATAACTGCGTCGCTATCATAATAATTTGGATTTTATTTGTAGTGGGACAGGGTCTATTTTTGTGTAAAAGATGAAGGGGACACGTGGCGTTGTCGCTCTGACAAACTCATTTATGAATGAACTCACAGATCGAGCGACTTCCGGCTAACTGTTGAGATAGTACGACGCTCTTCCTGGTTCCTGCTTTGGTATAATTACTCACCAGCGTACACGGGCCCTTTAACCTGTCGTGTATACCGTATATGGCCTCTAAGGGTTTTACTTATGAAACGAAAAAGCCGATCAAAATTTTGTATCGATCGAACGTTCATATCGAGATGGCTCAGACTCGCTATTAACAACGAGCGACCGAGTGGATCGGCTGACCTAAAACAAACTTTATGAATACAGCGTAAAGTTAAATGTAGAATGAGACAAGGCGTGGTGTGGTGTTTTTCTCAGTTCCATCCCGTCATTTCACCGTTACGCAATATATCGTAAATAATTAGCGGAAGTCGATATTCCTGTGTCTTATGGAGATGTCGAGTATCTGGTTTTTTAGCCGGACATTTCCTGCCTTAACGGGCCTCGCTTGGATCTTGCGCTACGGCTTCTCTAATTCGCATACACTCGGAGGCCCACATTGTTGCATTTCTACTTTTTATTTATGAAAAAACGTAACTATTTCATAAAGATTGAGCTGACAAATTAAATCGATTTTTGCTTAAAAGTATTTGTCGGTTCGGACTTATGTTAATGAGCGAGCCGCAAAAAAAGTATTATTAAGCTTTGCAAGCCGTTAAAGGGGCTCCGATCGATGGGCATGGCCAGCATTGCTCGGGGGTATTACCAAACCAATGCATTTTCACACGTCTTGAGTTTTTGCCTCGCATTCGCTCTTGAGTGCTCGTATGACTTTTGCCAAATTGCACAATTCAGCTCCCAATGCCGCCGCAGGCTGTAACTTCTGTTTTTTGACGAATGTCGTTACTGATTAATTGTAATGCCTTTTACCGGCTCGGTTTAAATCAACTTTGTCCTTATCATTTGATCCTTGTCATCAAAAGTAAATAATGTTCGCCTTCTTGGACAAAAAACGTTCTCACGTCTGACATAAACAAGGCCAATACTAATTTATTCATGAGCCAAACCGCAGAGCTATCTATTACGAACAAACTTTTTATACAATATTTGTCAAGAGCGATGAAAACCCGCAGATAATATAATAAAAGCAGAAAGGGGCGCGTTAATGAGTCGTTATGCCTTGAATAAATTGTGGAGATCATAAAGTGGTTGTTTTGTTCTCACGCCGGCGCTACTACTCGCCGGAGATTATGACTGTTACGACAGCCTACTTCGAGACCGGTCCGACGAACTGACCTCAGGTTCAAAAAGCGATTAACTTTTATTTTATTTTAAAGTGCCTCTGAAAGCGCATGAAGACCCGGTACTTTGATTTCATTAACAGTGGGACGTTGAATCACCTTAACCCTTCATGCCTCTCTGTTGGCACAACAAACAGTGTGAGTAAACCTGGGTGACACTTGGTCAGTAATGCAGCAGGCATTTCTCGTTTAACGACATGAATCGATGCACACGTAATCCTTATCTCATAACTCAGTCCACAAAGCCTTTTTCATTTTAACTTTATTAATGTTTCACGTATGTTTATATTTACATAAAGTATTGCTAATATTTTTCACTTGGAAATCGTCTTCCGTTGTTGGATGACGTATGACTAAACAAGAATCGTAGTTGGTAATGAATGAAATTACATTTAACTAGTTCTAGTAATTTCTCCTTGGATGTAGCGACGAAAGCAGACCTACAAGGTTCATTCATCAAACCAGTCCCCCTCCGGCCCCCGCACGCCGGCCAGCACCATTCATGCCAGCACTTAATGAACCAACTTACTTGTTAAAATAAACACTTGTAGGTATGGCGTTTCTTTACTATCCGTTGCGTAACCGGAAACCGATTTTGTATAATATTAATTCAAATTACACGGTCTGTGAATCAGTTTGGTTTCAATTAATGTGTTAGATTAGATGCAGGTGACTGTTTAATAAGCATTATCTCTGGTCGCGGAATAATTAAAAGATTATAATCTAAAATAAAGCATTCATTCAAGGTCAGTTACAATCTCGCTCAATACTTATATTATACTATTTAAAAACAAAGCTAAAACGACGCGTTGAGATCCTGGAAAGAAGAGACAAACATGGAACGTGGTGATTTACTTAAAATGCCTTCGTAAAAGTGTACAAATAGAGGTGTCACAAGTTCCGCTGAGCAAGGTCATGTTGACATTATCGAAAGCGGCGACAAAAGACCCGCCTCGCCTTAAACGAGCAACATCTTACATATTTCATAAACACTAAGAAAACTTTTCCAACGAGGGTAAATGAAAATCAAAACTACATTAGGAACTGTCAAAATCACCGAGACCACAGTCACGTGAATGTGGAAAACGTGATTTGTTACCAAAGAACGACAATTTGTTTGCCAAATTAATATTGATAATGCGAGTGTCGCATTGGGAAATAAAACCGCGCTCGATTAACTTAAGAATATTCTCACGCTACTGGCCTACCACGAAACTTGTCCGCGATCGAATCGCAAAACATGATATTCATTGGAATGATTTCGCGGACCTGTTTGATCACCTTCTCCGCAAACTGATTTAAATGGATCGGCCATCGCATTCATGCTCTCGTACCGCTCAAGGAATCTGTGAACGCTCGGGGACCAGGTTACGTCGGTGAAAGGCCGGTACGGAGGCGTCTCTCGGGCGACGGCGACATCGCAGAGCCTTCGGTTCCCGCGCGCGCCGTGGGAACTTTATTTTCGTATTTAAATACGACCCTCATTAAACTGGTTTGGCTTAAATTCGCTGCCTTCTTTCGACGCCTTTTACTCAACTTTTTATAGTTCCGTTCGACATTTACTGTCCGTAATTCAAGTCTAGACTGCGGCAGGAATGATGATGCTTTGCCAATGGTACCCGTGCTCAGAATAGAAGCCCTCTTTTCATTGATTTCAACGGCTCCCGAATTACTATTATCATTATTCATTACTTTCGTGCACAGTTCTAAATATATTCATACTAAATATAAAGCCTGCGGTGCCTTGCCGCACAATTAGTTTTAGCATATACGAAATGATAAAACGTTAAGTATACGCATAGTGTCTTTTGAATACGGTATTTGACAAAATCATTAATTACCTCGTAAACCGTAAGTCAGGCCTAAAATCGTCTGCACTTCCCCACGGTATCGTCTTACACTGCCGTGCACCGGATGCTAGGTAAGCCTGCATCCCAACGCAACCGTCATCTCTCAATTATAACTTTATTCTCGGGTGGATAAAGTTCAGTATGTCTTGACAATATAAGAATCGATGCTACACATCCCAAGCATCTATCCACTGTTCGATGTCAGTTCCAATTCTCTAAGACACAGAGTTTATTTTCCTCTGTTGCAAAATGTAGATTGAACCGGAAGGAGTCATTGTATAGGCTCGCTACCTGGTGATAATTCTCTTTGTGGACTGTATACATGAACAATTATGGATGTAAAGAGCATCATTTAAAAGCATTCTTCGGATACTTTGACGTGTGCTATAGATATGCAATCTATATCCTTATCAGCGGCTATCTTTTTTTTAATATTCTTTCTTAGAACCTTAATCAAAATAACCTATAGCAAAGTTTCCTTCAAAGTTTCAAAGCGAGCACTGGTCAGCAGGCGCGAAGATGTCTATCTTCAACAATTCTTATTATTTGTATTTGAAGCAGTTCTCTATACGTTGTGTCGTCTGGATGAGGGGAAGCGCGCGAGGGGGAGGAGTGACTTCCCGCGTAGCACCTGGCGCATGGCAAGCCTCACATGGGATCAGTTTGATTTGTGATCATATGTTTTCACTGTACAGATTCGCTCTTTGTTCATTGTCTTTATGGTTAAATATCCACATATAGCGCGAATATTGTAGTGATTTTAGCTACACCTTTTACCTCATGGTATCCAGTAAAAATATGTAAATAGTTGTAAAAACGATGCCTACAATAGTCAGGCCCCGAGAACTCCGTCGCTGCAATGTCCAACTGTTTGTTATAAATACATGATTATTCTGAGCATGTAATTTTTGTAAATGTGAGACAATGCAGCGTTGACCCAATGGTGTACCGAGACCGCTGATGACAATACGGGCCACATCCTCTGTTTGTCTCAGTGAAAGTCAATTGTTGCGTTACGAAGTCCTAAGCTCATTGGCCAATCGAACCGGACAGGACTCGTAATGAGCTTACAACTTTCTACGTTTGTTCTCAAATCAATTCGGAGAGTGGTGACGAGCAAAATACTTTGAAGTGCAAAGGGTTCAACCTTGTCGTAGCTGAGAGCCACAACAGACGCACTGGGTCGCCGGGTCCGTGTGAGGTCTCAAGTTAGTACAACAAAGCTCTGCTCCACGTGCGTATGGCACGACGCTATGCTTCGCTGCTGGCGCGCCTCGCCTCTCGTGAACAATACGACCCTCGCCTTCGCCAGCATAGAGCTACGGCTGACGTCACGCCCTATGCCGCACCTTAGCGAGCATACTGTGTTTTAGTGAGATCCTTGTACATTCATTAGGTAAACGTCAGAGGCTACTGGACGTTACTGAACTAGTGTTGGGCTAAATATGTAACCTGCGTTGTTCGCAGTGCAACCCTATCAATGAAAGATGAATGATTGTCGTCAAAGGAGATAACGAGTGAGCCCTAGAGATAGTCCCGGCGGGCTCACGCCGCGCAATATTTACTACGCCGCCTCTCGTCCCTTTCACTTCCTCCGCGGGCGCGGCGACAACCTGTGCGAGAGCGGGATGGGCCTACGCGCCAGAAAGGGACGCGGCATTCATTCATAACCGAGTCCGCCATCCGGTCTGCGCTCTCGTCGATCACTACATCTCCTTCTAACGCGCAGTTTCCTCTCGAGTGCGAGCAGGTGCCGCCGGATGCGTGACACCGCACCGGAGCTTATTATCGGAAGCTCCTCTCGAAAAAAGTCACTCGGTGTCCGGAACGAAAATCTTGCCTCGAGTCGGTCGCGTCGCGTTCGGGGTGTGCCGGCGCCTAACTCAAAACGAATAACAGTGGAATTGGTGAACAATCGCAATTGGTAATTTTGTAAGTCGAACTGGGAGTGAGCTTCGCATCGCCCCTCCGCCGGCGCCGGAGCGGTAGTCGTGCACCGGCCGTAGACGCGCGCGCGCGCCCCCACACCCTATCGCACGAGTACAGTAGGTGAATCCGGACGTACGGCGCACGAGTGAAATGACCTATCCCGAAACCGACCTGCCGCGATAAGAGAGCGAGTCTCCCGGTTGTGATCTCGCTAATCGGTGCTTTCGAGTGAGTGACACGGCGAATGTACGAGAACCCGCAATGGACATTGTAATGGCCCAAATTACATTAAATGGGTAATTGCAGTTCGTCATTGGATAATTCATTCGGTTCATATGCCCACTGCATTACCGCTGCCCATGCGCGCGGTACGCCCGTGGATTTTGCACTCGACTACTGGCTGTCTTTGTTCTATTCCGTTTGAAATCAACGAGATAAATACAACTTATGAGGTATAGGACAAGTAATTTGCTCCTCCGACAAAAATTTACACAAAAGCCTCATTTTTTTAATATTTTAAATGTGTAGAGTGGCTCGTTAGCTGAAATACCTTTCGTATTGTGCATGGTCCTTAAGACGTGTCAGGTACTAGACAGGTATGGCTTATCAGGCGAGCTCGCTCTTCGAGCGTGGGAATGAAAAAAGCATGTTAAACAATAGCAAACAGATAAGAGTATCGCCGGAGCCATTTGGGGGGCTTCGCTATGTTTTCACTCTGTGGTAACTTAGCAACGCTTTTGCTGTCTTTGTGTGATTGCGTAATATTTATTGTACGTACTGTGTCTCTCTTGTGATCTAATTTGTCTTGATCAGAGCTGCCGAATATATTCTATGCACATCTCCAATCCCGACGGATACAGGTGCTGCTTCTCTTTGCAGATGCCGCGTCATATCTTACAATTACGGGAATATATAGTCAAAGTCAACATATGTGTTCTGTTTGAAAATAGATTTACTGAGGCAATTTATAACTGAATCAATATTTTCCTACTAGGTTCAAGGTTCACGGTTCTAACAAAGTTCTAATGTGAACTACAAAGTAGATCTCACCTTGTTTTCATCCAAACAAACGCAAAAGGCTCTCGCTTGCTAAAATGTTAATTACTGGTTTGAAATTGTATCAAAATATAATTAAGCCAAACACATGTTCTATCTTTCCTCAAATGCGTCAATAAATTTGCTGCGATGCAGTAGGTGCGCATAGGAAATATTTTTAGCGGCCCGTTAACACGCAGTTAATAGCCGCTGATGTCACAGGGACTCCGGTCTATAAACTACTCTTAACGACCTATCGTTTGTCATATTTTCGTTAATAAGGATGTTTTTATTTTACAACGAAATCTGACACTACCCAAGACTGAAATATTGGCATTTGAGTCGCAATGCGCGTTTCCAAAAAGACAGCGAAATCCACCCGAAATGCAAATGTATCGAACTCCATACTAAAATCGATAATAACACATTGTATGGACCTATTGTTTTGTAGACTTAAAATACGGGACGGCGTACCTTTATGACCCACGTCTGCGACACTGAACTTCACCTTTCCTTCTCCGATTAACATACAAATGTTCTGTAAAATATATCAATTTGAATATCAAATTAACCTTGTCAATGATGCCCTCGTCGGGGCAGGCATTATTCCTATAGATTCCGTTCGACCCTCGACGGCAAAGTGTATTATTGACAAAATTAACTTGCCAACAGTGAAATAATATCTACAGACTTTTGTCAAGGATATTTTCGAATCCGACGACCGTTTTGGAAGCCGAGACGCCGCCCACCTCGATTATCAAAATTAAAAGTCGTGAAAAGTTTTCTTTAGTGTAAATTTTCCCGCGGTAAGCGCGGCGCATGCGCGTGGGCGGCGGGAGGCGTTCGCCAGCCTCGCAACTCCGCCTCGCTGTACACGCCTTTTAATCTCGTTTATCCAACTTCAAATACAATAAATATACTGTAAATCACTAAATGCCGACACCATTACACTTTGTGAATGCAAAATGTCCGACCGAGACTTCATTCTCGACTCAAACTCGAAACTCTTCATTTTTCCTTAGCTTCTAATAATGTGTAATAGTTATTACGAAAGTTATAATTATTATCTCAATAGTTTCGTTTTCTATTAAATAACAATAAACATAGATGGATCACAGCACCGCGTTCTATTCCAGGATATCGTTAGTAAACAATATATCTGCATAATGATTTACGTATAATTCTAAGTACGGCATATATCACCGTGCGACCGTTCTAACGTTTTAATTGAGCACTCTGAGGTCAAATCACTTGTAGGACTATTATTATTTGGTCTGTGACCGCTCGCAACCTCCAACGTGGTGGGGCTCTCGACGGGCCAGGAATGTAACAACAAGCATGTATAATTTGGGCAAAAGCTCCGCCGGGTGCGTCCAAACAATGCGGTACAATGTGCTCGATCGTCAACATGCCACCAAAATGTTACACAAGCATTGTTCTACATTTGTATGATCCGCCCGCGTCAAACGTTTCGTCGAAGCATCCATTGTCGCAATGTTTGTTGATGCACGCGCAAACCTCGCAAAACCGTGCAAATCTCGCGAACGCACCGTCAAAACAAAGCCACGGGAACGCGATTTGTTTTCAAAAGCGAATTCTGAGGAGATACGCGCGCGTTAAATCCGAGCTAAAGTTGTTAGTGTGCGTGAATATGCGGGTGTCCACTTTCCTATTAAGGGGTCGGAGATGAGATAGACGTGACCCCAGTTGATCCCGCACTGCAATTGACACCCAGCGCTCTCTATTTGCTTTGACGAACGGTCGCAAGCAGTAATTAACGTCGCTGGCCCGCTCCAACGCCCGCTCAGTGCGGTAGTAACCTAACTGACACTACTCTGCACTACTTTAGGATTGCAATTTTGTCAAAAAACCCAAAATATCACATTTTCACAATGTTACACAAGATCTTATATACGATACGAGACAATAAAGAACCAATTTAGGGTCGTAGGGGACAAATTGGGCGCGACAATCGAGTTAGCTGACCCCGAGTGCTTTACACGACCATCTCGGCGGCATTGTGTCGACGCAGGGCCTCAATCAAAGTCATTCTTACAAATTGTATCAATCATTTAAACAGCTCCTGCCCGCTGCGACGTGTGACCTATTACTTGTAGGGAACTGGTAGCCGACGTTTTTTGTTGGCTGTCTTATTACGTCTTTATCGTTATGACTCATTCTTAGTACATATTTCAATTTGTTACAGAAATGAGTATGGATGTATATGTGTTTTTAATTAAATACATTAGCATGCGTTTCCATTAAATATTCTGTAGGTATGTGCAACTGTAGTACGAAGTGATGCATCGAACATTGTACTATTGTTTTCCGATATAGGACAAGTGAACTAGACATTTAAATCCCGCGTAGCCGCGTATAACAAATATAATATCAAAACGTGAAAATAATAAATAACATAGCAGATATAATTTATTCAAATATATATGATGTAAAATAGTAAAAAAAACAAACATGTTATGTTATATTTGGCAAGGTGTTTTCGACATTTGTTATTAATACGCGCATCAATTTTATTCTCTTGGAAATTTTATCGTAAACAAGTATTCAAAGTAGGGAGTAATAAGTATCTAATAATGTCTTAACAAGTAAATAAATAACACCCAATAGTCGTGTGAAGCTGCTGCAATGTCTGAAGTGTCCTTAACCATAAATCTATCCAATGCACCACATTTTACCCTCGACAGTTATTAAAATGTAATAGAGTTGTTTACTCGTTAACCCTTGAACCCTTTATATGGTATCCTGCGCCATTACTATCAATTTGTTACATTACACATCCATTATTAGTATTTAAAGTGGTGTTTAATACGTTTAGAGCCACTTAATTGATTCGAATTAAGCCCTTTTAATCTGCAAAGTATCCAGCGATGAATGGCTGAATTAAAAATAGCCATCAAGTACAAATTGATTTGTATTAAAGTTAAGTTAATCGGTTTCTAGTCCACCTGGAAGGTGCTTTGCATCGAGTAGGCAAAGGTCAACTTTGGGCTCAGGTATAGGTGAAAGTATGAGCACTTGAGGCGTAACCACAAAAGTTAGCAAAAGAGTCCGTTCCGGCCCGCCGGGCCGTGTGAGAACGCCAGTGTGGCGGGGGTCGGCGAGGGTTGGGGGATGGCGGTGGGGAAATGGGGAAGCGGGCCGGATCGCACCACGCACCTGTGGGAATTCTGCTCGCAATTTGAATACACTCACTCGATACCGTAGAGAGCGTCACCTTGTAACTTAACGCATCGCTTATCTTTTAATTATTGTTGTTTTATTAGACGCAAACCGGTTTTATTTAATAGCAACCATTCACGAACTAATCGAAAAAGATAGAACGTTAAGTGTGTCATGAGCGGAGTCGAATGCAAAATTCACGAAACGTGTACTTCTAGTTGTCATTCGGGCGCAAAGCGAAATGAACAGTAGTTGACGGAGCCAGAACCCTTCGACCGTGACCTGAGCGACCGTTCGCCAAAATGAAAAACAGTGAGGAGTGTTTACCTCGACTTTGAGTCGCTCTAGTGGAAACAGTGTGATATTTGTGAATCTTCGTTAGTTATAAAACTCTGAAAGAACGTCGCGAACAGTGCTCAAACGAAATAGAAGAAACCGCGGCAGACCCATTCGAGGCGACGGCGGCCATCGCAGGCATGGGAATCAAAGTCATGATGAAAGCTTTCAACAAGCCGAAAGGTGAGTGAAACAAACAACGCTGGCATTATATAGAACTCAGTACGTACTTAAAATAATAGCGCCCAAAGGTAAGTATAGGTATTGCACATAGCACACACGAGTGCCGGTTGTGAAAATCCAAAGTGATGATACTATACTCGGTGACGCAAGCAGACGCAACGCTCTTGGTTTCGCCTGCACTTGTCCCAGATGCTAACCCGCCGTGACTGAGCAATATATGAAAACAGAAAACGTATTGTTTTTGTATATAACGGTGCCTATCACTGTATTATATGAATTTTATTTATCCCGCATTAACGATAAGGGCCGACGCTCGAGGCATCTTCGGAATTGATTCCCTTTTGGGAATATAAACCTAGAAGTCAAGATTTTTCCTTATGATTTATCCAAATGGGCTCGTGTATGCAACCCGCTCTCATTACTCTAATTATGATGTATTGCTCTGATGATCTTGAAAGTGAACACCTCGCCGACTACCGTGATTATATGAGTTTGTTTACTTACACTGCAGCGTAGCGTAAAACAGGCTATTTTCTGATGCTTAATTGAATTTGGCTTATTCTTTCCAATTTGTTATATTGACGACCGAGCCAGCGAAATACCTTCGCTTCAAACCGTGGATAGGCTCGACGCGACTTGCGACAACGATTACCGTCAGACGCAATATTCACGAATAACTATTATTACAAAGTGCAGTGCACATAGGACATGATTCCTCTTCCGTAAATTGAGTTGAAATTAGTATGTCGTTGAATTCCATTTGGAACTAGATACTAATAAAAGCGAGAACAGTGTTATTGGTGTTTGGTTGATTTGCTGCGCTATGTATTGTTTAGCTACCGCGAGTTGAGGAGTGCGGGGGCGGCCATTCACGCCGCTGATTGGTCCATCCGGTGCGCGCTCAATGAGATGATGCGCCTGAGCCGCCTCTGTCATTGAGCTAAGGTCTCTCGCCTACATTTATGATCGTTCTACGGTTGTCTACGTCTACCAATTTTCGAACCCTGTTTTAACACTAGGTTTATCGGAAAGAAGTGCCTGCGTACAATTTTTACTTTTATAAAAGTGTGTTCATTACAATACGTTCGCCTTGAACTACAAAGACGTAGTCTTTTACACATTATATACTTTAATAACACGAGTGTGAGGAACAGTTATCATAGTTAATTACATAAAGCCGAGTTAGGAATTGAAAACAGAGCACGCGCCGGTTACGTCATGCAACGTTCAAACAGAAAACAATGCTCGGTAAAAATGTGAGTGCTTTTGTTTCCTCTGGCATTTTCGGTTGATATTATCATATTTTCCTCAATTTTAAATTAATCATTCAAAAGGTTACATTATTAAACAGTATGTATACATAATAAAATCGGCGTGCGATATTTATCACACAGAATAAGGCCTAAATTTGTATTAGACTTTTCATAGAGAAAACATATTCAGGTGTCACGTGACAAGCCAATTCATAGCAACAAGTGATCCACCCTCCGTCAATACCTGTTGCAACCGCATGGACACTTAAACACACTGTTCCTCCACTAGGGCTGGACATGGGTATAACTAAGACGTTTCAATTGGTTAACTTCTGGAAGGTACAATCCACATTTGAAGGCTAAATGTTGCGGGCATTATTTTGGTGGGCAGCGGGCCGCATCTCCTGGCCATTGTGCCGTTATCTACGCTATTCACGATTCGGCCCACACCACAGATGTGGCACCACAATTTAGCATTCGATTCAATACTAAAACAATGAACGTTCAGCCGTAGTGCATTGACAAAAAATGGCTAAATTATAATGGACACCAATTTTGCTTTTAAACTTAATTGGATTTACTTAAAAAGCTATGTTATTGTACAGTATTTGAATGCAATAGAAAAGTGGGGAAAAAGTTATAACACTGATTCCTTTTAAGAGTTCGCAAAATAAGTTCTACGAATATATTTCATGACATTTATCCAATCTCATTTTTGGAGCCACCACCACAAATGAGTCCGATCACAAATACGACAATTAAACCCAAATCGCTCCGTTCACATTACTATAATTAGGGAAGCGGAAATGTTGACACGCTTTTTGCGAGAACATTGCATTTTCAAATTGATACTGCTGTGTGTTTACGATGAAATTACAACTTAAGATTCTGTTGGAAAATTTGTGCGACTGTCTACGCCCGAACATATGCAGATACCTTTGTTCCTTCAGCCATCAAAAGCAAAACACAGACAGTGAAACTAAATTGTTGCTCGCACGTGACTCAACAACAGTAGGTATATACTACGTATTATAAGCGATAATTCCTCTACATCTAATTAATTACATCATTAATCTGCCAGGTGTGCGCTGCACGATACGAGTACGTCATCCTTTATAGGTATTAGAATGTGAATGTAAATTCCCTTATGCCCCGTTTCCATATTACAATACACAATAGATAATAGTCTCATTAATTGAACATTTAAATTGTGATACTGCACTTACGTTAAACACAAAATATTTTGCATCCCTCAGTGAGTGCTCGACCGAAACCTCGATCTAAACCGAAACAACAAGTATTGTAAAATTTGCTTTAAAAAATTGAATGCTATAAAACATACGTTCGGCTTAAACAAGCTGTTTCGTAACTCCATAAATAATAACGACGCCTTTAACCTGTAATAATTTAACAATAGGAACTTTATTCAGGAACACGAGGTCTCCATACCGTGCTCTACATCTGGAACAATTCGCTGTATCAAGAGGACGATTATAAAATATACTTTCAAACATGTTTAAATTGATCAGAACGCTCCTCCTAGATGAGAGCGGGCACCGACCGTGGGATTCGAAGAGTACAAATCTCTACATCTCAGAACTGGTCGGCAGGTGTGCAAGCGCACACGGCCGCACACCTACGCACACAGGCGTACTAACTAACCAGACGCACTTATGAATGAACCAAAGTACCAACCGGCACAAGAACGCCGCTTTATCATTGATTTATATTAAAAATCAAATATTAATTTGTTGTAGAGAAATACCTTGGATGAAGTAATTAAATGTCAGATAATCATCTCGGTTGATGAGTTTGTCGTCTGATTAAACGACACACGCCGCGACGACACACATTTGTGGGTTAAGAGTGCTTTGACATACCGAATTCATTATGTTCACTAATCGTTTTCCGTATTAGGTTCCGTTTTATTCAGCGAAGTATGTGATAGTAAACAATTTTCAAAGAATAGAGAAAAAAACCATTAAAGTCGTGAAGTACCGGATATCATTTGTAAACACTTGTTTCTGTTGCAGACATCCCGTCACAGGTGCCACCCCTGACGCCGGGTACCAATAAGAAGATGGCCGAGGCGCTGAAGGCTACCTTCGCCTCCTGGGAGAAGGAGCAGCTGCGTCTCGGCGTACCCAAAGGTGTGTAGTTATTAATCTTCTATTAGAAAATCATTTAGGGAGGAGTCCGAGAAAAGCCGGTGGAAGTAGTGCAACTGCGTCCCAATTCATTTCATCTAAAACATGTCATGTATATCAAAGCGAAATAAGTATTTGCATCAACCAGACAGTGAGTCTCATTTGTTTACATATGAAATGTGGTCTGTGTATCTACTTAGGTAAATACTATCGTGAGCGATGGACGCGTGACGGCCACCACTGGAGCCTTAAGGAAATTTATTTATGTATTTGCATCACATAAAGACGACAATGAATCTTTTTAAAACATAAACTAACTTGTGATTTGATCTATTTCTTGATTACTTTGATGGATTCAAAATATAAAATATTACAATTTATATTATACTTATATATACATACAAATATAATATATACGTATTACACTTTACGCAGGTGTTTAAACACATTCCATTATTTTTATTTATTTACAATATGTTTAAAAAATAGATTCGAATTCTCCCTTCAATAAGGCGATTTCAAACGAACCCTTTATCGTTTACCACCAGCCGTGGTGGGTCATAGAGCATAGAGCGGTCCGGTGGTTCAGTCAGAGTTTCGTTGCCTGGGATCGGCGGAAATGCTTGTCTAGTCTGCTCCGTGTTTATTCGCGCTTCCGTCCATCTAAATAATCCTAAAACTAATTATGAACATAAAAAGAATTTAAAACCCGGTGTCGACTCAATACGTACAGCTCGGTTTTGTAAACAATTAAAACGGAATGATAAAAGTTAATTATTTCATTGCTGTATTGTTACGTATTTTTAAATTGAAAATAATTTGCATACCTTAACAATCAATCGGCCTTCCTTAGTTTGAACGCGATTTTTTAATCTAGTAACATGTTCGATAAACACTCCACCAGGCCAGGGCTTCCAAGAGCCCGAAACCTAAGTTGTCATTCACGAAGAAGGAGTTTTCTGATTGCTACAAGAAAATGACGTGGAGCAACTTTTCTATCGCATTTCATTTTTCCGATAAGTGGGAATAACTGAGATACAATGAAATAAATTAATAATTAGCAGAATCGAGTAGCATGTTTTTCTGCTTTTATAGTTGGAACTCTTTGTGACGCACGTGTCGAACCAACAAAGCATTTGCGTTTAAGATTTTTTTGTCTTCAACTATTCTATTTATTTATATTTACATTCTAAAATTGCACGTCAGCTCTCAACTAACCCTGATTTGGTAACAATAGAAAAATGACAGTATAACCTCAAATAAATTATTGATCTGTTTTTTGTCAATACCCAATAAATAGCAAAATAGATGTCGAACGATTAGTAAAAAGTTTCAAAACGCCTAGTCACCTCATCAGCAGTGCAGAAGCAGCAATTAACGGCGGCCGACGGTTCAGAGCCGTAATTAAAGTAATTATTTGTTATTAGCCCGCTCTCGTCCCGCTTTTCGCTCGGAAAAAGCGAAGCTGCGACCCACACCGCAATCTGAAAATACCACTGCCACTTAACTGCATTGGTATCGGCTAGCTTTCCACCTTTCTCGGACTTTGCTCGATACATATTCGAGTGATCTTTAACTAATCGGCTATGCTCGGTAGGCCTCGGGATTGGGTAAACAGTTTGATCATCTTCAGCAATAATAGAAATCACTTAAGCGGTGGAGCCGCGAAGGTCGCGGACTTCCTGCGCGCCGTGAGGCAAGTTCCGGAGTTGGGTAACGGAGCCCGCCTCACTAATTGTTCCTCTTGCCTCACATTGGATAAACATTATTTTTCCATTTGCCCTTCAATTATTTCGTTCGTTCGTTCTGCAATGCAAATTAATGTTTTCGGTTGTGATTATCCTTTAATTACCTGCTTATGTCACCAGATCCTCGTCAATGGAGCGAGGCGGCGGTGGCGGCTTGGCTGCGTTGGGCGGCGCGAGAGTTCTCCTTGGAGGGCGTCGCGTTGCAGCAGTTTGCTCGCGCGCAGGGCAAAGATATCTGCGCCATGGGCAGAGAGGAATTCGTAGCTCGAGCGCCGGCCTTCATGGGAGACATCCTCTGGGAACACTTAGAAATACTTCAAAAAGGTAAAACTTTTTTACTACAATATTGAATCGCATCAAACGTCTGGGATGTTTAAGCAATACTTCATCCGTATGTCAGACGTGGAGAAGGAGCGGTCGCTGCTAGCGAACGTGCCGCCCAACATGTACGAGAGCAACGTGTGCCTGCCTGAGCTGCCCGACTACGTGCCGCCTCCTGCTCATCACTACAACAACAATAACAACACCGGTACGTATTTACATCCTATCAACTGATCGCCAAGACGTGTGGAATGGGGCAATCCGCGTTCGTTAGTTTTTTAAATTGCTTCAACATGCCATAATTGTAATCAGCAGGACCGTCGGCTCATAAAGATATGCGCTTCTTATCTACGGTGGTAAAGTTACTCTCATTAAACTTCCATTGACGATAACCCGACAATTATTTAATAGTTACGACCCGATAAAACCATATACAACTGTTGGCAATTAACTCTGAACATCATACTTAATCGTAGTCATCAGATTTATTCAACGACTCGGCCGCTCTCGTCCGTCTAGAAAAATTACACAGATAATAAAGAATCACATCGCTCGGTGGCTGCGCTGTGTCACGTATAAAAGCTCATTTCCACGAGATATAAAGCGGAGTTTAGTACGTTGTAAATCATCGCTGCGGGATGTTTTGACTGCGGCCGCGAACGAACAGCTACTGAAATAATAAATTAACTAAGAGACGAGCTTTCTTGACATCGCTACCACGGGTGGTCTCAACGCTGCATTCATCTAGACGTGTAACAGTCCGACGTGACGATTCTAAAACCACACCACACACATGGACAGCTTTTACTTTACTCGAACCCATACAAGGAAATTAAAACTTATTTTGTCATTTCTATTCACACACCGCTTCCATGGCGGCTTGGTGTTGCACCACCTTGTACAACCCCCGTGAAGCGCAACGCGACCTTGGCGCGGTTTTTCCGCTCTCTTTCACTCCGCGTACTCTTTATGTATGTGTCATCTTGATATTTCATAACTGGCTGAACCACACGTGCGTGACTGATGGTTGCTTGTACATGGTTGGTTCTGTGTTTCCACGTTATATAGATCATAAAATTGTTTTTTTTTTTTGAGATTTCGATTATAATTTGAAAGTCTAAAAAATCATAATTATAAGCTCAATAGTCGTGAGTTGCAGTGTTGTCCTCTCCCTACTAATGACTAATATCTAAATTATGTTCACTCAAGTCTTTTAAATATAAAAGTCTTAATTAAAAAAGATAAGATTAAAGAATTTGTTAATGACGTAATATTTTGAAATATTGTCTCGTTATTGCTCTGGTGATGCGAGATCTGAAGTTCCTTTGATCTTTAATATTTATTTAGAAACATTAGGATCATGTTTGTGACAAATTCTCAGCTGTATGGTCCGGAACATGTTAATTATGTCCTGATTAATTTGTCTAAATAATTGTTACTTTGTTGTAAAAATCTTTGGCAAATCGCTTTATTTATTTCCAAAGTGAGGCCACGTTCGCTTGAGCAGTTTTCGCGGCGGCATTGAAGTCTGCGTGAATGATTAAGACGCTCAAGGTGACGCACCCCTTCCACGCACCTTCACCGCCCGCCTTCAGGCGCACGGGCCAGTCTTCAGCAATTGTTCGGACGCGTTGTTACTTACGATTTGCCGCAGCTTAGCTACGCTTTGAAAACAAATTTTCTAATAAGTAGTCTCATTCAGAACCAGTCGAGGAATCGGCTCAGTGCGTGTATACGACAGTGATCAGTGCTAAATATGGCAAAGTTGGATTCCGGCTGAGATATTATGTTCTTGCATCCGAGCTCCCGCCAGAGGGACTCCAACGATCTGGATCCACTGTTAATATGGCGGGGTGAGTGACAACGGACGATTGATGGGTCTCTAAGAAACCTTTCGGGGTGCGCAACGGATCGGGTGCACATCGTAAGGCAACCCGAGCGTTAAAAAATAATGCAATCGCACACACGACACGAAGGTCAATATAAAAAAATCTCCAAATTAGGCAACACGGTACGAGGATTCGTGCAACGTCCATCCGCGCTGTCGCAAGCCGCGCATCCTCGGCTTGCGCACAAGCAGCGCTAATCGCCGGACGTGCGCCGCCGCCGCCGATTGCACAACTGATCGCCGCTAAGCGAAATAAATGATTCCGAGGAAATTCCATACCTACAAATATTTGTAACATTTACTTACAATTTATTGAAATCTCCATTTCTGCATACATTTGAAGTCTTCGCGATCCGAGCGATCTCCATATTTAGTTCAGAGATCGTGAGTCAGAAACTCGTTGACCAATCGAGATAAATTGCATTAGCATACGCGACAGCGCTGGGAGTAAGACAGAAGTTAGGCAAGCGCCTTGTGCCCTTTTAGCCAACGATATATCACTCGGCTCCGCCCAGACCACGGCCTGCTCAATTATAATGCACCTTAAAGGACTTTTTCGCTTTTTCATACAATCAAAGAAAAAAGCTAGCAAGGTTCCCATTTATACGAAGAATAAAAAATGTTACAACATTCATTCAATTAGCACAAAACTAGCAGCTAAAACCGCGTATAAGGCAATCGAATCGACATTACGAATATTTGTTTTATACAAGGCATAAAGTTTAGGCTGTATTTGAATATATCTCGTTTCAGTCGGTAAATAAATGTATTTATCGATCGATGTTAAACCGTTTCTCGTGAATGGCACAATGGCGAAGCGTGCGCGTGCGGACGTAACGCGATACCAATGATCTAATATAAGTAACGCGTCACTCGGGCGTCAATCGTAGCCGTCGATAGGAAAATATTGAGCTTTCTTCGATATCAATAAAAAGATACGTGTCACTCGAAGCGGCCACATCCGGGAACCATTGTGCTTCAACTGGCTTCCGGTGCAACCCGATACACTCCTGCGCACGTGCGGACCTTTTCAAATTACGTAAATCGGCACAATGCATGAATTAGAACAGAAAATCAAATTGAAATCACACAAGTTAATGAATTTCTCCTTGCTCTCTTATCTATTACTCTACCCTGACAGCCTTTGAGCCTCTTCATTTATATAAAAGGAGACATATCCATCTAATAATGAAGTAAATGGAACATGTTGGTCCATTGTTAAAAAAGGGCCCAAAAACATAATACATTGTTAGCAGGGCAGGCACGAAGGCAAGAAGGGCAACTCAAGGGTTGGCAGACGAAAAGAGCAAGGGTGCTGCGTGTATTTATAGTGCTCACTGGCAGGAGCCCTTCAATGAGCTCTTAACGAGAGCCCTCTCGAAGCGAGATTCCTTTTCAGGTGGCCTTGATTCGATTTGTAAAGTGATTGTGGATAATGCAAGAATTCAAATAAAGCGCTGCGCGGGGTCAGCCGAGTCACAAAGGATTTGAATATTCAAAAAAGATCCCTATCGTTCGTATATTATTATTTTCGTCGAAATTAAACGTTCGGCCGCGATAACATTTGATGGATCAATAAAATTTTATTCCCTTTTAAAAACAAACGTCGAACCGTAAAAGTTAACTAATCGAAAAGTTATTTTATTCTGCCGTTCAGATTATCAATGATCGCTACGTGGACCATGAGCGTGAAGCACCCGTTTATGTACTGCAATTATATAGCTAGAACAATTGTATGTCAGTGTACTTCGTGGAAGTCTGCAAATAAATACAGTCGGCCAGATAAGAAGTTATCGCTGCCACAGTTGACGCAGTCGTTTTCAGTTGTAACGAGCCATCGCACTGAATGCTAATCGCTACTTACTTAAAGTTGCCGTTGCCGGCTTAATGTTGTTCTATGAGAATAAAGTCCTTAATCCGAGCAAGTCGGCCTTTCGTTGAAATTTAAGAAACGTTCATTGTTCGCGAATTAAGCAGGTGTTTTAGCTCGCACCTAAATGCGTTCGCACACGGCATGTGTGGGAATTACGTCGAGTGAAGGATGCAGAGTAGGCGATGTTCGATATTGGTGTCGGGTTGCAGGGCGGCTCCAGAGCCACAAAGCCCACGGCGGGCCGATTGAAGTGCCGAATTCAATTAATTGCGCTATTTGCAGAGCTCTGCCCATTGAAGGAATCCCTCGCAAAAACAAATACTTGCCGAGACTTCATTATCCGATATTGAGTTGCGCACATTACACTAATAACGAATTATTCGTTGTAATGTAAAATCGGATTTTGTTGCCTCCCTGTTGTAGAACAATACCGAACGTACGTTTTAATTCTAAGAAACAATTAACTAATTACCGAGATATCAGTAACGATACATTGTTATGAGCATGTCTTTTTAAAGCACAAATCCTTTATTCGTAATAGTATTTACGTATTCATCCATTTCAAGTAGCACTGAAAAGCCACGTTGAGAGCTCGCTTTTTTGCGCTCTGTGCCACTTTTTGTAAAACGAAATAAATGTTAATATCTTATCGGCCGGGGACGGACGGCGTGGGCGTTGTCCTTCATGGGGCTGAGATATCGCTGTCACAACATTGCTCTGTTAGGACATGCGACTACTGTTTCTACTGTTATCTACATTGTCGAACGGCTAAACCCTGATAAAGGATTTCTAAAAAAATTGTTCACATTTAATGATTACTTGTAAAGTAAGTTCCCGTTCGTCCTCTATATTGAATATATATATTAAATAATATTAGTTGAAGCGTCTCGTCCAGAGCCAAGAGGAATAAATAATAATTGGTACGGGAAATGACGTCCCAGGCCCGAGCACGCTCCAATTTAAAATACAGGCCACTGCCGTACTGTTAGTGGCTTAGTTTTCGTTTCAAAGTTGTTGCATTAGAGCAACTAATTTCAAAATGCAGCGAAACCAAGCTAAGGGGACATTTTAAATAAACTAAATCACTCGTGTAAGTTTGTTCTTGAAGACCGGATGCGTTCTTATAATTAAAACAAAGGTCATGAAAAAACTTTGGCCATTTATTAAGGCACTCGACGATTAGCACATGACATTTACATAATATCACTATAAGTATTTGTAACTTTTTTTCTTTTTTTTTTCGTTAATACCATAAATTTACTTAATGTAAGGGCAAAGTTTAAAATGATTTTAGAATGATAATAGCTTAAAAAAAAGCTATAAATATAGCCTAGAAAGGTTTAAGCGTTGTCGTAGGTAAGTAATTCCTTACCGTACTCCTTAGTTGTGCATTACGTCGCCTGGCGAGCGATAGCTGCTTCATATTCGAAGCAGCACATGTGAGTGAATAGTATTTTAAAATTTCAACGTCCAAAGAATGAATACGAGTGGACTTTGTGCGATCGGCCGCCGCTAATATTACTACGCCTTTTGCGATCCACATTACGCATATGCCATACGTAAATCGGCCTTTTTTTGTCGCCGACTCTGCGTTCTTAAGGAGTTATCTGGCGAATGGACGAATGAATGAGTGTTGAAATCCTGAGCAGCCGACATAGATTTGACTAATCTTACTATACATAAAGCGTTGCAAATGAGGCCATTTCCTTCAAAAGACAATATCCCGCATGTGTTTGTTTCCGCCGTACACTTGTTGAGGTATAGAAACCTCATTTCCCTCGTCATTTCCCGCGCAAGCCTCCCTCAATAATTCAATCTCGGCATCGCCCCGACGTCGCTCTGCAAAACTTGCACTCACAATTTAATGCAGTTATGCTAATTGTATTACAAAACCTTTAAAACGCAAAAATATTTAAACACTATGTAATTGAGTTACCATTATAAATGTTGTCGAAACGAAATGTGCAAATAGCTATCTTCCGTCGCGTAGCCGTCTTCGTCCGCTAGACAATGGCGTTCCATATCCGGTAGCAGCCGGCGGCACACGTGCTCAGGTGGGCATTATCCCGAGCTCCCTCGTCCCCGCTTTTGTGACCTTAGAGACCCACCCCTGGTAACTTGACCCGGTTTCAGCACCGCCTCTCCAAACCCTCCCAGTCCCATCCGATTCGTTAATTCTATGACAATATTAGAAATTGATATTTGCGAACATACATCTGTCTCTCGAATTTTACCTGCCTGCAGTTTAAAGAGTTCTATTTAGGGATAGGAATTTTATTATATGTAGAATCGTACTCTGAAGAGAAAAATTTAAAAATAGCTATATTAAAACACAATTCTTCCTGCAATAATATGGCGATGTTCAGCCGCGAGTCGTACCCGAGTGTCGGTCCTCGATCGTCACTCAAACAATAGGCGAGTCAAGGTCATTCGCGTCCAAAGTCATAATCATTACAGTGATTGCAGCTACTTTGTCATTCGCAACATTCGCAACATTTATTTATTAAGCATTAAGTTTATATTTAACTTAGTTTTTGGACAACAGCCATTCCATAGTAGATATGCAGCCACATCATATTTTATAAGATAATAAGAACTAAGTTTAGATATTAACGATTTTTGGAGGTTAATTGAACTATGTGTGTGAAGCGTGTGAATGATGATGACCCCGAAAATAAGAATTTGATAATTTTGGCAAATATTTAATCAGCTATCAGAACAGCAAAAAAGTCGTATGTTAGTGTGTCGTAGGTACGTACCTAGCTAGCTAGCTAGCTATGTAATATTGTTAATAAGACATGTTGTGTCTCACTTTTTCTATAACTCCAACTGAGCCTTTGTAAATAAAAACTGAACGTGTGCTAAAACATAAACTTTGTCCCTTCAGGAATTTTTTGAATTGTGACAATAATGAGTACGTTTATTAATTAAGAGTTATTTTCCTTGAATGATAACGCACAGGAAAACACTTCTCCCGCGAAACATTCGTTAAATTGTATCGTAAACAATTAAGACACCATTGTTATAATCAACATTAGAGCGTATGCTAATTTTCACGAGTTTCGATTAGCAAAAAATCAACGGTCGTGCAACAGTTGGTCTCCGTAGCAGGTGGCGTGACAGGTCGCCACTCGGGACGCACACTTGCAGTCGCTCGGGCGAACTCGGCCGTTTTCGGGTGGCACATTACGCGGCCGCCCTCTCTAGATCCGCCCGAGGCGGAAAGCTCAGTCGACGATTAAGCGCAAAGCGGTGCGGTTCGGTCGATCGGTGACGGAGCGAGTGTATTGCTCAACGTAATTACTATTTAGAACGGTGACAACTTTTTCTCGTGCGTTGAAAAGTTCAATTAAGTTTTCTTTTGATTATTTTCAATATATTGATTTTGTTTTTATTCAACAAGTGCGATTCAATGAGGCAATCGTAGTGTTAAGGCGGTGCGCATCCGCCATGCTGATAGTAGAGCCGCGAGAAGCCGCCGGGCCTCCCTGCGCGGCACCGATCCATCTCTCCATGTCCACTGCCTCAAAACTTCACTTCTCAGACTACAGTGTTAAAGTGAAACCATATGAAAACAGTGAAACGGACAGCAGGTTGCACTACGACCAAGCGTCGAACGCGGCCAGATTAGGTTACGAACTATCAGGGAATAATTGCAACAAGTTGCAGTACGAGCAGGGCAGGCTCTCCTTTGACCCTGCCGTCGAGAGCGTTTGCACTGACCCGGCCTACATATTACCTGCAGGTTTGCTTCTCCGCTTAATATTTATTGTTAACATTATTCGGACTGCGGAATACCCATAATTGTTCGCTTGTTTTTTTTTTGTTCAAAGCGAGTAATTAGACAATTGATAACTTATCGATTATGATCACTATATTCAAAGAAGTAAGACGTTTAGTTTATCATAATCCTATAATGGGCCGAATTTTTCTGACTTTGGTTACGAGCACTGCTTTAGCTTTAGTTAGGTTTACCTTGTCGACCTACCTATTCGAGTATTGAAGTTGACGAATCTTTTCGTTAAAAGGCAAAGAAGCCAACTTGTTATGATATCGCCGAGGTAAGAGTCGAGCTTCATTGAGAGCCGTGGCCGGAAGCACTCAGACGGCCATGTTGGATCCGGCGCGGGCGCACCTCGCCGAACTTCCGCCGCGTGAGACGCATAAAAAGCTCGTAGAGTATTGTCTCGTAGCCATAGCTTACATTTGCATACACAAAATACGTGAAAATAATGTGAACACTTCATCTACATACCATTATCGATATTAGAATGAGTTGAATCATAACAAAGTTATGTTTCCTTCTCCTGTCCTGCGATAAATCAATTATTATTAGCGTTTCCTCAACGCGACAGTTCAAATGTACTACACCTATGAGTGTTAACGCAGAGGAGTGTTGCGTCGACACTCGACAGTGCCGTGTTAGCTTGAATCGGCTAGCGCATAGGTGTTTAACGGTGCAGGTCGACCACCTGAACGTAATCACTTCCTTCCTTTTACAGAAGCAAATCTCAATCGATCAGTTTACGTGCGTGAAATCGCGAATTAGTTTTTCGAATCCGTTAGGTTTTTGCAAATAAAGAGACATTCATTTATAATTTATGGTTGATCGATGACTTCATGACTGCATACTGAACATAACGCCGCTGCATTATTGCATTATCAGCAGTCATTGAGTATTAACCTTACATCTTTATTTATACTTAAACTTACATATACCTATAGTTCGTGTCCCACGGTGATAATAACGGTTCAGTAGTTGATAGTTAATTCTGGTTTCACCAATTCTCACGAATCTATAAATTAATTGCCGACAAAATCCGGTCAGAATAAATATCAAAGAAATATGGTAATCGATGTCATCTTTTGCTTTTAACAAGTTTTCCTATTTACTCAAGATGACAATTTAATGCATTCACGGCTTGGTATTTTGTGGCGAAAATAATTATCGAATTAAAATAACTGACTGAAAAGATGTTAGTGAGTGCAAATTATTTAGTTAGCCACCTGTCTAACGCAGCTGGTGCGGACGACTCTATGCCGCGGAATAACTTTGACCTCTGCTTAGATAGCCTCAATTTACGTACAATAACTTCGAGACAATGTATCCCATAAAAAGAATACGTTGTAACATCATCTTCCGTGACAGCTTTGGAGATGTGGTCGTGACGCGCATTCGCTTACACTTTCGCCGGGCGACCAGATTAACTTTGGAATCGCCTTCCTGTGCATTTCGCTGTAGTAACTATTTTTTCCTAGAAATTGCGCACGTCTTCTAATAGAAACTTGCAATAAATAGCGTCGGCAAAGCGTGCTTGCTTTTTGTCATTGGCACTTGCCTAAGGAGCGTTGGGGCGTCAGTTAGGTGACTGATAATTTAACAGAAATACTTCAATGAGTCTAGCTGCCGCGTGGCTTTTTATGGCATTAGAATGGCAATAAATGTTATTGACGTCACAATACGGTGTCACGTCTGGCCATTGATGCGTCCGCGCTACTTCCGTTGTCGTAGCGCCACGACATCCTGCGTCGACACAAGAATGATAGTTCCTTCTTCAAATATATAGCCGTAATAAGCTGGCGATGTAATATCCGTATAGGTACATATTGTTAATATAAACTGAATGTTACGCCAGCTTTAAATGTTGTCAGCATATGTTTCGAGGAGGGCAAAGTTTTATGGGTTCCCCATGTCGTACGCCGCGATCCCCGTACGGCAGGTCCCGCGCTCTTTTTGTAACGACCGACTCGTGCGCAGGTGTCAACACACCTGCCAAACTAACGCTTTGAGGTTACGTAGCATATAGCACTATCGCATAATTTACATTCAGTTTCAATTCGTACCGAACAGCATTAACTGGAGCATATTATAACAAAAGTAATGCAAATTTTAAATATACAAATAATTTATTATGAAACCAATACACACATGGGTTACCAATACTTGCCGAGTAACCATGTGCGTGAGCGTTTGTTAATTGCCGCTAACTTCAACTTTAAGTAAACAATTTAACTTGCATAGTGGGAATTGCTCATTGCTCTTTGCGCGCTCTTTTAAGACAGACTCAGCGAGATGGATTAGTTTAATAATTAGGAGCGTAACACACATTTTATTAGCAATAAATATTTGAGATCTGCCGTTATGATTTCGATGGATCTTGTCCAGGAAAATCGGCCAGAGTTCTTTATTTATAAAACAAGTTGAGGCCACGGCTCGGTTACGGGTGTTTCATTGCTAATTATTTATCGAATATTCGTACTCTTTAAATAAGTGAATAACTTATTTAAATAGCTTAATTAAAATTCAGCACGTAGGTACGTACTCTTCGGACAGATTTCGAGTAAAAAAACAATAATTATGTTTGATAGAAATGGCGAAGAATGGCATCCGGCTGGACATTTATATATTTAACATTTCCTGTCAAATGATGCTCCAATTTTTAAGTTTGATTTAAACTCTCGCGATGACAGCAATTTCCTCTTATTTTGAGTTTGGACGTTTTCCCACGTCTCTCCTTCAAATTACTATTACATTACAATCTATTACATGCAACGGACGTTTACAAAAATCAAAACTTATTTTGGGATGATACCTATTAGACAATTTCCAATTAAGTCGTGTAGGTATACTTAATTAAAAAATATAATCGTTAATGAGCAGCGTCTGTCAAAATAGCGGCATATGGATGACATCCAGCTATCGTCGGGGGCTCACCTGCGCCAGCGCTCTAAATTAAAAATCATATTCAACTTCCGTTTCAGATTAGGAATTGGCGCAGTGAACTCATTCCTTCTGAGTAAGTTACGCAAACCCCATCAATTAAAACGCAGATGATTTTAAGATTTTTTTTAACAAAAATTCACCTTCCTATACGTAACGGGACACGTTCGCAGTAAATTAAGACCCAGATATTATAAATAAATATATTTACGGGAGATAGAAAAGTCTCGCGAAAATAGTTGTGATGATCATATCTAACAGATAATGTTGAAGCCAAAGTTGATGAAGAGCTCATTAGAAATGGGGTCATGACTCATCTGGTCGGAGTATTGAGAGCTTTTAGGGCCGCAAAAGACGGACTGCCCGTTCCGCGCCAATAGCCGGCGAGCTCGCGACCTTTCGACCTGGTGCGCGGGGCGTGGCCGCGCCTCATTGGCCGCCCCGCCCCGCGCCACCCGCCGCCACGCCCCACCGCCACTGCGAGATAGATAAAACGCTCATTTATGTCATAATTATTTTATATTCCGCCTAATACCTCTTGTCCACGACGATTGCGACGTAAGATACAGCTCAACATAATACACATGCGACGGAGCGTAACCACCTATTATTCTTGTCTCGCGGTGACGTACGACAGGTCAGAGGTCAGTGAGGAGTCCCGCGAGCGTGCTTCGCCTATTCTTAATGTCTTCGAGCAGATTTATGGACGCCGCTGCGACGACTGCGGGGAATTGTAATGAGCCGCCGCAGCTTCATTAAAATACTTGCGTTCGTCGATTTGTTTACGTGTCTTTGTTCTTTGGATCGTTAAATCACGCTTTTCCACACGCGTTGCAAGAACATTGGGTGTTTTTAACTTTGTTAGGAATGTTACTCGGAGCGTGAAATACTTATTTGGACGGTTTTTCGTGATAGGTCCACCACACTGCTTTTACAGCTGACTACCTAGTCGTTATTTATTTTAATCTTATATTAAATATAATAATCTAAAACTTTTGTCTGTTCTTGCTTTTTAATAATAATAATAATAATAAATCGTTTATTTGCAAAGAAATTGGCAAATTCATCATTTTAATTATCATAATGTCATAATAATATGAACAGTTAAGTCATTTATAAAAATGTTGTCAAAATCTTGTATATCTACGATAGCTTGTAGGTATATGTATATGCCAACTGTCGTAACAATAGATTACAGAGCGTTTGCGTGTCAGTTGAGTGGTGTATCACAGACCTGCCCGAGTCTTGCGATGGTCAACAACAAAAGCACGCACAAAGACCGTGGGAATGACACCTAAGTCATTATAATGATAAAGTAGGTAGGTACGCTGACTTAAAAAAAATACCTACAGTTATTTTATTGAAATTGTTCATATTAACCAAAAGGCAGGCAATGTGACCAATTAAGCGATTGTCCCAAAATGAAGTACATCAAGAGTTGTCTTCGTAGCGTTCGTGTTCATCGGGTACGTACTCTAGACGAGTGACAGTGGGCACATGATAAATAGATTATGTATCAACGGTAATCGTGTGAGTAGTGAGCTGTGACCCGGCCGGCCCCGTATAATAATATATGGCCGAGCTGATGCAATTATCCAATCACTGGCTGTTCACGCGACGCCGCAATGATTCGAATTGAATTACGAACGGATTTTATCTTTACGACCAGCTCCTTCGGATTTCGATATTTTAAAAATAACTGGCATTAAATACGTCATCAGTCCTCAATACGACACATACTTAAGATACAAATCTACATCTCACTTGAGGCGTTTCTAGTCAAAGTAATATGCGCAAAGTAGAGAAGTTATGGTTGAATTTCTATAACTGTTAAAGGGAATATGTTTAGTAGACAATACTCCTTGTGCATCGCTTTTGCGCTGTGTGTGTCGGTAAAGCGGCCCGTGGCAGGCAGCGCAGGCTCTGTTGAGCGCGCGGCCGCAGTCCGCAGAACAAAGGGCGCGCCGTGAACCGCGACCGTCGCGGCTCGCTACCCGCGCACACCGTCACTATTTAACTCACGCACACCATCACGCATAAACACATCCACACCCGCATCTCTCACCACGTGCCCTTGAACCGGCCGCATACGAATACATCCCGCAGACCCATCTGATAAAACGTAATCGTTTCCAGGAGGCTACACGACGGGCGGCCCTCGCGACGGCGGCGGCTACTACGGCGAGAGCGGCGGCCCACCCCCGGCGCCCACGGCGTCGTCACCCCTCGAGGAGTTCTACCCCCCGGAGTACCCGCCCCCCGCGGCCCCCGCGCAGCCCTACCTCGACGACTACTATCACCACGCTCATGCGCACACGCAGCCCCTCATTGCGCACGAACACAAATACCAGCCACACTCCTACACCAAGCCCTATCCTAGAAGTGAGTAAGAGCAATGCTGCGACTGCGGCGACGTCCACGAGCTACTCCGAGTCTCTAGCAGAGAACAGACGATAACGTCGATGGTGTTCTTTAACATTTTTAACTTTACGATTGGGGTTTACAGCGACGGGCGCGCGTTACGGCGAGGTGTACGGCGAGGCGTATCCGGAGTACGGCGGTGCGTGCGCAGAGTGGGGCGAATGGGCGAACGAGCAGCATCCGCTGCCCCAAGATAAGCTGCCCTATCCCGCGGCCGGACCTTGTTTCACCGGTAAAGAATCCTACTAAATGCACACTTAAGCGTAAATATTTATAACGCTCCTCTCTTAATAAAAATCCGAGGCTCGCTCAGTCTGTACGGAAACAATCATGCGGTACATCGTAAAGCAAGTTCGGTTCACGTGTGCAGGGTCAGGTCCCATCCAGTTGTGGCAGTTCCTGCTCGAGCTGCTCACGGACAAAAGCTGTCAAGGATTCATCTCGTGGACCGGAGACGGATGGGAGTTCAAGCTCACCGATCCCGATGAGGTGCGTACGCTCTACTTTAATTCTCCAATATGTTAAACGAGCCGAGTGTAATGTGGTGTGTGTGGCAGGTGGCGCGGCGATGGGGCATCCGCAAGAACAAGCCCAAGATGAACTACGAGAAGTTATCCCGCGGCCTTCGCTACTACTACGACAAGAACATCATCCACAAGACGGCGGGAAAGCGATACGTCTACCGCTTCGTGTGCGACTTGCAGAGTCTGCTCGGGTGAGTCTTCGGTGTCATCGTAACGGCGACGTTCCTCTTTCGTTGCCCCAAGCTACGCTAAGAGTATAGAGACCAAACGCGACGTGTTCGTTTCGCAGGATTTCGCCAGAGCAGCTGCACGCGATGTACGAGCCCAAGATGGAGAAGAAGGACGACGACTGAGCCCGTCTCCGTCGCACGCCTGACGCCTGACACCTGACACACAACATTCGACAACCGAGCCGCATCGATAGCCAGCATCGCTTATTATTTATTCCTTGGACTCGATCGAGGCGATCGGTCGTTCAATGAAACGTTACTCTTCACAGACGAAGTCGGATTTGATCTCATTCGTGAATGTCGTGTGGAAATCCGTTCACCGCCGTGCCTTAACCCGCGATCGTCGTCAACTCTGCCGAAATCCGTTTCTCGTGTCTATCGAATGTGAAATTTATACATAAATTAGGAAATTCAGCTATCGATTAACAATACTGTAAATATAAGTTAAATTTGTTACTTTATAATAATTAATTAGCTATTATATCATAGTAGACGATAAGTGTTGTACGTTTGATTCGCAAATTGTTGCAATGTGCGGTTAAACTGATAAGATATGTGATGGACATAACTAAATTTTATTACTTATCGAAGAGTCCAAAGACCGCGCGAATCTTTCGTTCGCCGAAGGGCCTACGATCGAACGCCGGCTGACGTCACTTGTCCTGATCTCGTGGTAAGGGATTGTAATGTCTTACTAGTTATGAAATTAATTAGTTGTATTATTTTCAATTTTTATAGCTCCTAGCGTAAACCGAAGATATTTCGATAAGTTTATTTTGTAAAGTATTATTCCTCCATCAATATTATACCGAGGTGATTGCTTTTAGTCGTAATTATCCAGTTTTTACTTTTATATGAAGGTGCTGAGTGTGTGAGGTGGCTGTTTTTTCCGGCGATGTCTTCCCGTTTATTGTAAATTGTGCGTTAAAACCCCGATGAAATGCTCTAACTACCGATCAGATAATGTATGTATTGATGGAAGATTTGAATTTAAAAATATATATATTTACGAAATGTTTGTTGTTTCTTTTCAAACGAAAAAATTAAATAATATTTAATAGATATTTCACGTTCACTATCCATATATGATACAATTATTGTATTATAGTATCAATAAAAGTGAACACGGTAGGGGCGATCCTTAGCTACCTACCGGGTCACAGGTGGCGTATAGTAAAGCGTCCTGTAGTACGGTGGCATATCTGGTGGCTCAGGTACTCTCAGGAATTTCGACAAGGGCCCGACGACATGGCGAATAAGCACTACAAGACATGGCGACTAAGGCCTCCCTAATCTCGTCGGGAGGGCCAGGACGTCCAGGACAGGGGAGGGGGGCGACGACAACTGCAACCCACTTCTGTACCAACACAACATCAGGACGATGCCAACAGATGACAGATTACACGAATTAGAGCATAAATTGGACAGCATTATGTGGGTCGTGGTCTAATTCTGTGCGAGGTAAGACGAGAAGGATAACACTCAGTGGTCCGTCAGCCGGGTCTGTCAGCCAAGGAAGAAAGGCAAGCACCCCTAATAGCCATAAAACTTATTAATCAGCTTCCAGAACTGAACAGCATCTTGAACCGTGTAGTCTATGTAGAACTCAAACCTTGCATTGAGTATCAACATGTTTTATTTAACACGATAAAACAAATATATACGCGCTGGAGACTTTTCACTGCACCTCTTGAAAACTTCGTGGGACGATGATTAGGATGATCAACATCAACGACCTTAGGCTGACACACTTGAGATTCGTTGATGAAATAGTCTTATTCGCTGATAACACTTGTGATATGGCAAGCAACCTCAACATCACCATACCAAAAGTGTCCATCACACATGAAACATTCTACACATATAAAAGATCATTTAGCGATGGAAACATATTAAAATCCGCGTTAATTACTGTAGATTGGAACAATATTATAACAACAGATCATAATATTAACGATAACTATAAAGCATTTTAAGATACGCTTATGAATGTACTAAATAAAAGCATACCAATACGAAGAATAAAAATAAAAAATATTCATAAGAAACATTGGTTGACAAAAAGCAATCTGTACGCAATCTGCAAAAATAAAAGATTATTAAAAATACTTACACTAAATGCAAATAACGCAATAATAACAAACTATTATAAAAAAATATTGTTGTAAATACGGCAAAAAAACTACAATACATTAACAAAATGAACAAATCCAATAGAAAAGTAAAAACAATGTGGAGTATAATTAATGAATGCACCAATAAAATATTAAAAAAAGAGCGAAATAATCTAAAACTACAAACAAATAATAAAATAATTTCCGAACCCAAACAAGTAGCTAACATTTTCAACAACTTTTTTGCATCTATCGGTGAAGAAAGCCAAATACAAACAAGTAGACCAAAATGTAATCCCGTACTTTCTCCTTCCGAAAACACAATGTTTCTCAGACCTGTAGACCCTTATGAAATAAATATTTTAAATAGCCACGGTATTGACGAACTCCCACCAAAATTACTTAGGAAATGTGCAGACGAACTCACTCTACCATTCTACAAATTAATAAATCAATCCTTCGAGGAAGGTGTTTTTCCTGATCAACTCAAAATAGCAATAGTGAAGCCCTTAAATAAGAAAAACGACAAAACAGATAATTATCGTCCAATAGCTCTATTACCGAACGCATCAAAGATATTTGAGAAAACAATGTGTAATCGGGTGTACGCCTTCTGCGAGAAATATGGGATATTCAATGAATGTCAAAATGGTTATCGAAAAAACAGGTCAACAACTTTAGCAGTATATAAATTCATACAGGAAGCTCTTAATATAAAAAATAATAAAGAATACGCAATCGGTCTGCTCCTAGACATGACTAAAGCCTACGTCAAGGTACAATATGAAATATTTATAAATAAACTCTATGGGATAGGTATCCGCGGAAAAACTAACGAATGGTTCAAGTCAAAGAAATAGAATTTTATAATAATGAAACAAAAATTCTCCAAAATTACCGCTCTGACAGTAAAACAATAAAAGCCTCAATACCACAAGGAAGCGTTGTTGGGTGCCTTCTTTTTCTCATTTATATAAACGACCTTCCAAAAACCATAGAAGGACCTGGTCCATGTGTTTTATTCGCTGATGATATTTCGATTATAGCGCTCTGTCATGATATCACTAACATACACTCTACACTCAATAATATTCTAACAAAAACTATAACCTGGATGAATGCACACAATCTTGAAATCAATTTTGAAAAAACCAAAACAATAGCATTCCACCCCTGTCAAAAAAAGCCACTTTCTCTAAATTTCTCTTTTAACAACCACACAATAGAACAAGTTAACGAATTTTCATTACTAGGTATAACAATAGACACAAACATAAACTGTAAATCACACATACAAAAAATAAAATCAAAACTATCAAAATTTTTATATGCTTTCCGGGAAATTAAAAAGACTACGGACCTGAAAACCGCTCTAACCACCTACTACGCCTATGCGCATGCATGGCTAAACTACGGTGTAATAATGTGGGGAAATAGCACCGACGCACCAGCACTATTCACAACTCAAAAAAAGTTAATTCGGATCATAGTTAACATAGAACAAACAGACAGCTGCAAACCACATTTCATAAAACTAAAGATTATCACTCTACCCTCATTATACATATTGGAAATCTGTAAATTTGCCCATACACACAAAGAATTTTACACCACACGCGAAGACAGACAGACAAGATATACACTTCGACACAAAACACGCCTAAACCATCTTCCCGATTACAAATACATGCATCAAGCCCACTAGTCATGTCAATCAAAATGTATAATAAACTAGCTGAGACACTAAGAAACGAAAAAAAGATACATATATTTACAAACTAAAAAAACTTCTTATACGTAAATGTTATTATAGCGTTAATGAGTACCTAGAAGATAAAAATATAGCTTAATTTCATGATTATTAATCCCTAAATATTCAAAATTAAATAAATTAAAAAAAATGTTATTCTATGTAATTGGTACTAGCCTGGAGTGTGAAGTTTTATGTGCTATTTTGTTGCTATTAGTTATGTTATATAGGTTTTGTAATGCCTTCTTTTGCTGTGCCCTAACAGGGTCCATAATATTGTACCTAGCTTTAAGCCTCTTAAACATATTTTGTAACGTTATGGAATGCAAATAAATACATGAATACAACCTAAGCCGGGAGTCAGCAAAGGTGAACCGGCCTAAAGATGAACTTTCCAAGTCTAAAACTTTGACAAACAACGAACGCTGGCTCTATCTTGGGCACAAAATTTCAATGGGATGTGAAAGTCAAGCTGAAGGCCAGTGATATATTTCGCAGACATAGGCAGCTTTTGGAGCGAATGGAGAGATATGTGGGCACCCCTGTCTATAGCAGTCGAAAGAAAGATCTTCAATCAGTGCATTTGGCCTGGCTTTTATTATGGAACCTTAGCTATAACCCTTACACAACCCACGACCGAAGCCTGGGGGTCGCACCGCGGGCGATGAATCGTGCAATGCTTGGCAACTCCGTGGCGTGACTGACGTAGTAAGGGTTGTCGCAACATCTAAGTAGCAGTGGGTAGATAGACCACAAAGCACGCATAGACGAGAACCAATGGACTCCCAGGCTCCTTGAATGGAGACCTTGGCAGAATAAAAGACCGCACGACCGCCCACCGACAGTGGATGCAGAGAGGCCCGGCTACATCCATAAATAGACCAAAATAAGATAAATACATAATTTCAATTTAATATTTTTTTCTCGGCCGACGTCACATTTATTAGTTGAGTCATTGTTGAGATTTACTCGGGCTACGTTAGACACATTTTTATTTTTATATATACTTTTTGTTAATTGTAATTGATAATAGTTAATTTATAGTGAGTGTTTAGTGCGTTTTTGGGAACTATCGTGAGGCATCAGGCTAACCTCTCTTTGTTCCCACACTAATAGAATTTCTCCAAATCCTTACGGCTGATAATATTGTGTGCCTTTCTCCCTGGTAAGAAGATATTGTAACGAGGAATGTACTCAGGACTTATTATTCTAGTATAAGATTGTGTATCGACGGCCACCGAACCGTTCTTTGTGGTACAATGATGATGATTTATATATTTATTAATTTACAGCCCATGCATGGCCAAAATCTAACTAAAAATAACATAAAACTAAAATAAAATACAATTAAGCTATTTACAACATTGACAGTAAACCTCCTACTATCCTCTAAGAGTTGAGAAACCCATTTAGCAGCGAGAGTAACCGAGGAATGGGAACTTGTTGACACTGGACGCACAGCAAAAAAGTTATGTTTCTGGCAGTTTCCTTTTTAATTACGCTTAAACCAAATTTGATTACAGCTAAATCCCTGCGAAGTTCTAATAAATTGTGCCTTAAAACCCCCGTCAAGAACTTAGTACCGTGGAAGCAAGGAAAAAATGTACCTTCTTTTATACAAATTTCTAAGGAACTCTCTCTCTCTCTTCTTCACCCTTTCAATCATATCCCGATGATACCTTCCATAAGTAGTCTAAGAGTTAGTGATAGTGTATGCCTTTTCATATTTATATTTGTAACTCGTTCATTTCTATATCCTATTTTATGTGTCTAAATTGCAATGATATAATGATAGTATTTCCGGCAAAATGTCAGAAATTGATTTAAACGTGTTACTCAAATTCATCACCACATTCGATGGGTCACGTGAAAAATTTGGTCCATTCTTAACAAATTGCCAAAATGCGATTAGTATGGCCACAGCATCGCAAACTGATGTCCTTTTAAAATTTATTCGGAGTAGGCTGGAAGGAAAGGCAGAATCGGCGTGTTCGAGGGAATTTAAAAATGTTCTCAACTTGAGGACCTCTTGAAAGCTCAGTTTGGTGATAAAAAACATTATTCATATCTTTTAGCAGACTTACAAGATTGCATACAATCCATAAACGAAACCATCAGTCAATATTCCCTCAAAGTGGAATCGTGCCCATCCAAGTTATTAGCTGAAATTAATACTTCAATACCAACGAAAAAGAAAGACGAAGTCGTAGGACGCGTAGCAGCGATGCAAGACCTGGCATTAAATATTTTTATGACCGGCCTTCAGCCACGACTTTCTACTATAGATGAAAAGATCCTGAGGAAAAAATATTATTTATAATATATAGAAAACATAATAATATTATACCACCTCCTAACTCAACACCTAATCGGTTCTCAAGACAAAACTATTCCTCAAATAATACTACAAATGTGATAACCTGTCGATATTGCAAAAACATGGGTCACAGTATTGAAAATTGAGACAATATTATAATAACGGCCGAAACTCTAATCGTAATCCTAACTCTAATAAAAATATTACTCAGAATTGCGCACAACATGACTCACGTTACAATTACCAGGATTATAGTGACGAATATATCTCCCAAATTAATTTAAACTAAATTGGTTTCCCGAACGGTAACGCCGAAATAAAGCAATATAATATACTAGATGAATGCATTTCGGACAAATTATTATTCGCCAATTGTATCGTACTGGGGCCACGCGGGATGTCTTCCATAACGTCGGGTAGACCCCTGAATATAAAATAATATTGAAAATATGCGATATAGGTAATATTAAATAGTCTACCAGTCCTTTAATTATAAAAACCGGAATCATATCTGGGCCCGGAGGTGTTTTAGATTTTAGTTTATTTACACTACGCATAATAATTAATTTTTCGAAACTTTTGATATCAAAATTGAATTGAAAATGATTAGCGTATGCATTTGGGTTACGATTGGCAGTTGCTGGATAGTTGCGGGTGATCTGCAAGAAATACTGACTTAAAGTGACTAGCAAATGCCTCCGCCGCGTCACAACCATAATATTCAACATCAATATAAAGAATTGCAGACTCTTTGGCTTTTGGGTTTCTAAGAGAATTAGTATATTGCCAAAATTGCGTGGGTTTATTAATTAAATTTAATGAGATGGTATGTAAATAGTTAATGTTAGTTTTGCGAATGTCGGTCTTGATGATTGACCTAAGACGTTTAAATTCTAAACACACCTTATTATCATTAAGAAATTTCCACTGCCAATGGAGCTGCGCTTTGGTTCTTAATTTAGCAATGATTTCATTACTAAAATATACCTGTGGTTAGTTAATTTTCGAATTTTTCAAGGAAAACATGCTATGTAGAATGCTATTAAAATGTTGCACCGCTTCATCAACATCAACAATAGCCAGTAATAATTCTCTCCAGTCTACGTCTTTTAGAAAATAAAATAACAATAAAAAAATCCTCTACTAAAGTTCCATTCAGTTATGTTAGTCATATTCGATGGTTCACGGGTTTGCGCATGTTGGTAGAAATTGTAATTAAGAGTTACTATCAAGGGTAGATGATGATCGTCAATTCGGGACAACTCATCACCTGAATCTACCGCTACCCCATTAAATTTTACTCCGCTGCTGGCTTGAGTAACTTTCTCACGTCATCGGAGGGTGAGGTACGAGTGATTGGAGCCGTGGATTACATTATTGCTTCCGATTTTTCTCATAAAATCTGGAATAATGGTAAGATTCAAAAACGAAATTTGATGCGAACTGTAAACATTCGTAAGTTAAATCCGATACGTTTTGGAGTATTCTTGTTCGCGATACAGGAGTCGGTTAGCCGCCGCGGCAGTAGGAAGTAAAGCATGCTGTCTCTGTGAGTCTGGTCCCTTGTTGCTTCAAATATCAAAAAACTATCCTTCCTCTAAGCTGTGTTGTTTGCACTTGCTTGATGACTCGTGACAATTGTCATCTAATTTACGTACGTCGTACAACACTAACCTAAAAAGCGTACCTTTTATTTACAACTAATTTGTTGGGACTAAGATTTATGTAAATCATGAAACTGTCAAGAGTGTTGTATGCTCAACATATTGGTTTTATGTTCAAAAAGCATTGGTTGATTCAAGGCAAACGTGTACCAATCGATACAGGAGTAGAACAATATCTGAAAGACAAAGGAATCCAAGTTGAAGATGCCCTAGATTTTATTAAGGAGCCGGAAGTTCACGAAAGGTAAGGACGTTTTTGTAACAAACGCTAAAATAAACATACCTATTTAATGAGATTAAAAATGTCTTGATTGTAGAGTTGATATCATAGGTCCTTACGAACGACCCCTACCACTAGACGAAAATCATCCAAACTATAAGGAAAGACCATGCTATACTCTTACAAATATGAATGTTCTCTTAGAGGGAATATCTCAAGCTCAAGTGCTTACGAAAACTGTAATTGCGGAAGACAAATTGCCTTTAAGAATAGAAGAACTAGCACAATTACCTGCACCAAAGGCTGTTCATGAAGGTGTTAAGAAAGCCATTTTAAGTGCCAATGTATTTGATTGTGAGCAGAAAAAATTACCTAAAATTAAAGATCCAGAGAGGCCAGCTTACAATTTTACAAGAATTTTAGGCATTACAGATAGACGGAGAAAGTAAGTTGATATAAAATTATTATAAACTTATCTTGGCTGTTTCAAATTGAAATTTTTAGTTCTTAATAATATGTCTTTTTTAGTCAAATATTAACAAATAAGTTAATGCAGTTAATTGAAAAAAGTAGTGATGTTGATGTTACACAAAGTAAATATGTTTTGAATGATATTGAGTGTCGTACAGTGTTTGATAAAGAAAATGAATTGATACAATTTAAAGATGTCTCTAACATTTTGGTGACAAGCAACAAACCTTTGAAACACGAAATCGATGATAGAGATATACCATTTATTGAAATACCAGACTTGTATCCCATAAAGCACACTGTTACTTTACCAAAACAACACTTTTATGATGAAGTTAGTAAATACCGTAAGTAATTAAGCAATTCATAGTGTTCCTTAAAAATTGTTTTGATACATTTCATGTTCATTTAGTTAAGGTTTCTAAAACATAATGTGGACTTTCTTCCTTATTATATACCCTTCAACTTATTACTCTGGAAATCTTGATACAAACACTCTAACAAAGCTCTCTTTTAAATCAGAAAATGTGATTATGTTTGAAACCATTTGTTATTGCTGTACATACCTATGGTAGTTGTCAGATCTATAACAATTAACATATTGCAAGATGATTGTGGAATACAAATGGTTTCAAACATAATCAAAACCCTTTTCAGTACTGTATTTTTTAAGAATTTTTTTTTAAATACTTTTTATTATTTCAGCAATCTCATCAAATATGTTATCGAAACATCCACACACAACTTGGTTACACTACAATGCAACAGAAGTCAAGAATTTGTACGAGGAACCTGTGACACCAATACAAGTGCTCGGACGATCACTAACGCACACTTTTACTATTGCGTCGTCATTCGCAAAGCAGTTATACGGAGTGTGTATAAATTTGTATTTGCATTGATCAAATTTGAGTAAGTACATTTTCATAATTTCATATGTCGTGTGCTTACAGGAGGACATTAAAGATTTGCCGGAGCCGGTGTACGTTAACTGTATTCAAACCGACGGACAGCGCTACCACTTTGGCGTATTGGAACTTAACACTTTAAACGTCAGCGGGACGGACGGGACTAAAAATGTCTGGTTTTGCAAAAATGATGTCAAATTATATGACTCCAGTAGATATCTCGGGGGAATGCCCGCGTTAGAGAACTACAATCCTGCCGTGTACGGTTACATTAATGCATTTTACAATTGTTAAGTGAATAAATATGATTATTAGTCTTATAAATAAAAATAGTTCACTCGATGGTTTCATTTCTTGCGAAGCCGAAGAAGAATAAAGAAAAAGTATAATTTGAATGTATTCACGTATATATCTCATTATATTTACAATAACATAAACACATCAGTTATCGATTAGAATACACAAGTTAACACATACCAAACACTTTGTACAGTAAAAGTAAGAATAGATACAAAGATGTAACGTTTCTCAAGCGAATACTCAATTCTCTAAGCTGAACTTCTGCAATCGACGTCTTCTCAGCTCTTCGGCGTCGGCGCCCGCACTCTCGCTGAAAAGGTTCGATCGGTTATAGACGTTTTCAACATATCGACAACAACGATGGCGCCGAAGGCGGACTACCTGGAAGCGTCGCTCGTCAATTTGTCCGCGTCGTCAAGAGCAAAGTCTTCGATGCCCTCGGAGGAGCCGGAGGGTCCCGCGGCCGGCTCGAACGAGGTGCCGGGCACCGCGTCGGTCTCGGGCCCCGCTCCGGCCGGACTCGGCGCCGGGGACGGCTCGGGGCGACTGCGGGACAGACCCACGTCAGACAAACATAGAAACACCTCGAGGAGGAGCGGCATCCGAAATCCCGAAGCGACTCACTCGACGTCCGTCTGCGTGGCGACGTCGCTGCGGTCGAGCGGCAGGTTGGCCACCACCGACGAGTACTGCTGCATCAGCAGCACCGACGCGTCCAGCATCGCCCGGATCTCGTGCAGCAACTGGAACGGGACCGTCGCGTACATGTCTCGAACGGAAATATGAATTTATCGGATCGAAAAACGGACGGTCGACGCACGTGCAGCCGGGCCTCGACGTTCCTCCTCTCGGTGCCCTCCATCCTCTGCAGCTCCTCGGCGGAGAGCGTGGCCAGCGAGGCGGGCCGCGGCGGCGGGGCGGGGGGCATGCCCCAGGCCATCATGGCTGCGAAAGGTTTCGTCGTCAGTCTTTGGTCGGGTGTATCGACGACGTCATATCAGAAGACGAGCCGTTCGCCCGCGGTACTCACGCGGCGGCGGAACGTTGGGGAACGGCGGCGGGGGCGCGCCGTGGGGCGCGCGGGGAGCGTTCGCGGCGTGGGGCGCGGGGACGGCGTTCGGGGCGTGGGGCGCGGCGTCCGGCGCGGGGGCTCGCAGCACGTTGAGCCTGCACGTGGGGCACGTCTGCTGCCGCTGAAACCACAGGCGGAGGCACGCCGCGTGGAAGATGTGGTTGCACGGCAGCTTCTTGGCACCTGACGATGGAAAAGTTTATGGTATTTTTGTACATTAACTGTTTATTTAAAAAGTTATCGAACAATAGAGCGCCGTGCCAGAACGATCGGACGAACCTCCGTGCATCTCCTCGCGGCAGATGATGCACTCGTTGTCCGCGGCCGCGAGCTCCTCGGCCGTGGCGTCAGGGTACAGGGTGTTCATGTTTCGTATGGCGCGACGCGATAACACCACGTCGCTGTACGCTCGCTTGAAACTCCTTTAAACATAATCATAATAGTTTGCCACCGATCGCACGACGTGTGGCACACGCGAAACACATTTACGGGTCGGTGGCCGTCGTCATACATTTACATTTTAAATAAAAAGCTCACCTTGTTGCGACTCATGAAAGAAGAAAGCCACACGACCGGCACTTTGTGCATCGTCCTCGTCCAGCTTCATTTTATAAAAATATATACTTCGAGCAGTATCTGACGTTGACTCACCTCATCGTCTCGTACATGGGTCGGAAGGCAAAGAGCGGTAGAGTGAATATCCTGACCATGATCACCACGAAGCCGATGTACAGTAGGACCTTGAAGAAGTTAATCGCTAATTCGGTGTAAAGCAGCACTGCGGCCTTACTTTCCCAAGGAGCTTCCCAACGCGAGTCGATTGCGTGCAAAATATACTGAAAAATGGAACAAAAAGAAGTTTTAAAATCTTTCATTGCTACTTATTTACTTTAAGTTATCAGTGTGGACCGACTGCGATGTGGTAAAAACAAAGTTGAATTTGTTATTATAGTTTTTATCTGTGACGTTAAAAGATATAACTATTGAAGTAATAATCTTTAACATAATTACCTTTATCAAAATATTAACTATCATCACCAGTAATATGCTGTATTCAAATCCAAATACAAGTTGAACTGATGGTCCTTTAAGAAGGGTAAATTGGTATGCGTGATGAATGAAAAAGAAATCTGCTTGGGCCAACAGCATGAGCAACGTCAAAATTCGCACATGAAACAACCAACCTATGACAGGACTCCTTTCCATCTGAAAAAATATTTGTATTTAACGTCAAAAATTTCCCCGAGTCAAAATCAGTATGTACACCAATAATTTTATTTATAATTGTATGAAAATAATTAAATAGAAATTATATATATTTATAAGACAATTTTAATAACTCACATAATCAACTCTATCTTCAGCCAACCAGTGGAATGCTTTCAAGAATAATAAAACAGTAAACAGTGCTATAAACTTAGGGTTAAAATCGTCCCTGAACACAGTGAAAGCTAAACAAGTTTCTGTGATTGCATACCAGGACCTTTCCATTAAATGCTGAAAATACACACATAATTTTTAATAAGAGGCTACAAAGTATATGTGGCCCAATAATCAAACATATCAGGCGACAGTATGTATATACAACATTTATTGCCTTATTTATAGATATTAGAGACCTAAAATAGTTATAGAATGAATTGTCAAATCATACGATTTGAAATTGGATTACAAGCTTATAATATGTTTAGTGAACACATAAGACAGATTTGTCTAAAATCTTTCAAGAAGCTTGTGTTCGTATTGATATTAAGAATTACACAAATATCACTACTGTGAGAGACATGTGTGCTGGGGATAAGGCTTCAAAGGTGGAACTTAGTATAAGGAATCCTGGAGCAGGTACATAACAAATTTTTGAGGTAAATTTATCTTAGGAGGTACAGTGTGTGCCTGACAGGTATATCATAAGGCTTGTCCGCAGGATCTAGATGTGTTCACAGCAAGAACTAGCCATCTAAAAAGGGCACATATTATTTGATTACGAGAGTTCTACTTTTTCTTACTATTTAATATGAAAAAAAACTCCTAAAAGTTTCCTTTATATATCACTATATAATGTAATTTAAATAAAACTGCATCTTATACAAAGCCACTGTTGGAATATGGTTTTGTCATTTCAGACCCTTATTTTATGTAAGATATCATACTAATTGAAAACATATTACAAAGTGTAGCAAAGTAGTAAGAATTCCTTGCTTTGATTTCTTCTGACCTGTTGACCTTCTGTCAAACAAAGAGGAAAATTAATAGACACTTACAAAATTCTTTCTGGCTATTAAAATGTTCAACACATTGAAAAACTTTAATAAAAACAAGGATCTTTGAGGTCAGCTACTAAAACTGTTTCTCCTTATCCTTAATAAATAATGCATCAGCTTGTTGCTGCTAGTGTGTTTATTAAATAATAATAATGCCTATATATTTGGTTCCCTTAACTTCAATTTCAAAGAATGTAATAAACATTAAATGGTCAAGAGATATGCTGAGATAACTAAATACAGGGGAAAAGGAAGAATAAACATATAAATGTAAATACCTCAAGTTCAGCAGGACGCAGCTGTCCAAAGAATATTTTCCGAATAATTTTCCCAACTAGAAGAACAAGAATTAATCCTTGTAAATACATGACCTGTAATAGAAAGTCAGTGAGGATAATAGTAGTAAAACCTAACAATATAACGGACTTCAACATTTCTGAATGCACTTACAGCCATGCTAGGATTTGAGTTTGTGAGATAAACAACGGAAGGGTAAAACTGTTTCTTCTGATAGTATGCATTGCCGATAACTATAGTTGTTAGTGCAAGACTGATGGCAGCTGCAACTAAGGCCTTCATTTTTACAGTCATTTAAAGCATTTATTAAATTCTAACACAGAAAATTTTATAAGAAAATCTTGAAAATATTCTAGACACTCCAAAATCTAATTTTTTTCAACAAATTCATTTTCAAAACATGGTATCATATCAATAACTTCAGCAAAAAAATAATAATGTTGACCGTTTGACGTGTTCAATCTTTATTTGTGACAAGTAGATGAAATGAATAATTTTATAATCGGAAACCTGTACCAAGTTAGCTCCTACTTCCCTCTAATAGCAAACTTTGATTAAATCATTATTATATTTAATATATAAACTGTAATACTATAAGAAAATATTATATAATAATATATTTACTATAGTTTAATGACGTAATTCAAAATTATAATTTTCATTTAACATAAGACATAATAAGAGTGTTCTGGGTTACTGTCATTTTAATGCCAATAACTAAGTAGAAGTTAATACTGCTGGTATGCAGTAGTTACTTATTTCTTAGTCTAGCGCCACGAGATTGTGGAATTTGCTAAATAGAATAAATAAATATACGTAAGACGAAGCAGCACCGTCTTAAGATTTTAGCCCGGGCGGTAGAAGAAAAAGTAGGCAAAAAAGTAGTCAAGCTGCAGACTATGACGTCGCTAGAAGTAATAGTGTTCTGTGTTGAAGACAGTTGACAACTCAGAAATAAATAAAAATGTTCTGAAATCACAATCAAGATGGATTCTGTAGACTAGTTATTTGTTTTAATAGTTTAAGACGAAGCAACAATGTCTAAATAGTATATAAACGTAACATTATATTTGGATAAATAAATGTTACGACAAATTTAATTTACAATTCATTTGCTATGAAAAATAAAAACAGTCAAAACTTATTTACAAAAGTATAAGCTTGTTGCCGCGCAATCAAATTTTACTTTGTGCCTGTTTCGTTTATTACATTTCATTGAAGTGCTGGTTGTATTATAAACCGATTATTTGTTTTTATTGTGCAGATTATATTATAAATATATATTAAGAAATAATAAATACAACATGGTTTCTTAAAATCAGTCTAATGGTTTCAAGTTTTGTTATAATTATTTTCACTATCAAGAAAAATGGTAAACATTAAAGTATTCTATATGAATGTCCTTGAATCTTACATTATAAAAAAACTATCTCATTATTTTGTGTATCTTAGCAGGGTGATGATCCACCTTACCTTCCAGTGGGAACTGATGTAAGTGCCAAGTATAAAGGTGCATTTTGTGAAGCAAAGGTAAAGAAAGTGGTGCGGAACATTAAGTGCAAGGTAAGTTTATACAAGGCATACCATATAATTATATGCTTATATGTAAGGATATCTTAACTTAAACAAATTATGTTGGGGAAAAAGTTCCTTGATATTATATGATAACTCCAGATGTTTTTTTTCAAAGTTAGCTTTTAATTAATAAAAGTATATATGTACAATTTCGTTAAATGACTTATTGCCATCTTGTAAGGGAGGTGATTCCATCCCTGTAGAAATGTTTGAGTCTTCTGGTCAAATAATGAGACTAGTAGTGTTGGCAATAAAGTTTTATATTGAGTGGTGAAAGATGGGGTTCTCTTTACTTCTTGGTTTAATCTTATTAGACATGTGCAGTAGAGATTGGAACCGATGCCTGGCCCAGCAGTTCATTATCAACCAAGATGGAACTGGAGGAATTAGATTGATCAGAAAAAATAAGGTCATCAACCATTCATAGCAAACTGTGTTAGATGCAGAGAAAAGGAGGAAGCTGGTATTGGGGATTCACTGCCCAAAGAATAGGGGGAGTGAGATTTGCACTTGTCTCAATCTGCTGAGCACAATGAGCTTCTTGGGGCTAAGTCTTCTTGATGACTGTGGGGCTGATGTATGTCGATAGCTAGTATTCTGATAGTAGCATAGGCTTAAGGGAGTGTCTATGAATAGTTGTGTTATGACAAAGGGATTCTTTGAAGATGCATAAGAGTTGGCAACAGCGTCAAAAAATTGGCCCCCATGGACATGTTCATTCTTTGCCGGAAGGTAAACACCTATAGTACCAAACACGGCGGGGCGTGTTATCGGCACAGTACTCAGAACCAGACACTTGTGATTGACCCTAAAAGCAGCAGCATCTATATCAGTCAACATCAGAATTCTATAGCCGATTTAAGTCACTATGAGCCGGTCGATTACAATGTTGCCGCTGTGGGACCTATACAGGCAAGCGTAGAAACGTGGACGGTCATCACCAGTCTCCGTTACTCTGCACGGCCACTTCCGCTGTCTCAAGTTTGCTTTTGTTTAGTCCGGTGGTGGATACCTAGGGTATTCTTTCTTTAATTTGCACACTCATCGTGGTTTATGTTCTTTGAGAGGGGAAATCATAGGAAAAGAGTAGGACAGTATGTACATAGGAGGGAGAGAAAAGGGAAAGCATAGGGAGACTTACTCTCTGCACGAGAGTACCATATGATTCTCGCGCCGGTTTACAGTGAGACAGTTGTATTTCTCTGGCATGTTGAAAATCCTTAAATCGACTTGCTTCATGCAACTACCACTAGTCCATAACCATTACAATAAAATGTAATGAATTTCTTCAATATTGACTCATTTTGACAGAAAGGAATCTTGCTGGAAACAGTATTGTACTAATTTGTGGATGAATATCGTAAAGATTCAGTCAGATTATTGCAAGTTTAATCATACTGTATGTGCAAATACGTATTACGTTACGTTTATTATGTATAATGCTGGGCTGTTTAAATTGATTATCTTCAATATAAACAAAAAATAAATAGACAGCATCAACACTATATAGGTTATATTCGTCTTCAAAACTAACAGTTTCTAATATTTGTTGATACTACAGGTAACTCTTAAAGCGGGAGGAATCGCTACCGTCAATGACGATGTAATAAAAGGTACCTTGCGAGTTGGCAGTACAGTAGAAATAAAGCAGGATCCCAAGAAAGATTCCATTGAAGCGGTCATTACTAAAATACAAGACTGTAGCCAGTACACTGTTGGTATGTTGTTATTAATTTAATTTTATTATGCTAGATGTTTATTCTTGTACCTGGTGTTACATCTATAACCACCGTAGGTGAATACCAAATTTTATTAGAAATAACACGAAGTGACCCGTTACAGTATTCGACGATGGCGACATCACGACATTACGTAGATCGGCTTTGTGTCTCAAGAGCGGAAGGCATTTCAACGAGAGCGAGACGCTGGATCAACTGCCCCTCACGCATCCGGAGCACTTTTCCACGCCCGTCATAGCCGGCAGACGCGGACGGAGAGGGAGGGCACAGTGAGTAGAGAGATTTCGCGGACGTATGCCGCTCGTAATTCATTTTAAACTTCACAAATCTTCACAGATCCGACGAGAGCGAAGGCGAAGGGAGCTCGCGTCGGACGAAGGCGGACAGCGCGGAGAGGGAGCCTCACGTCGGCCGAGTGGTCCTCGTGGAGTCGGCCAGCGGAGCGGAGCGGAGGCGGCCCCACCAGCCGGCATTCCCGGCGCTCGTGGTCGCGCCGACCGCTCAGATCAAGGTCAAGGAGGACTACCTCGTGAGGTCCTTCAAAGACGGCAGATAGTAAGTTCTCTCCGCCCTCGCGCGGCAGTGTTTCCGGCGCCGAATGACGAACGATTCCCTCAGCTACACCGTGCCGAAGAAAGAGGCGCGCGAGTTCCGCAAGGGTGGCGCCCCCCCGGAGTGGAGCGGCGTAGAGGCGGCGCTGCAGTACCTCGACGACGGTGTGCTGCCGCCGCACTGGGATCGCGACTCGCTCTTCGACGAGCCCCGGAACACGTCCGACGACGTACGTACGCGTTCCTCTTCGGCGACAACTCCTCCTCTTCTCCGGTGACCTCTTTTCGATCTCCCGTTTCAGAGCTCGGACGACGAGCCTCGCGAGGAGAAGGACCACTTCGTGGCGCAGCTGTACAAGTTCATGGACGACCGCGGGACTCCGCTCAACCGCAATCCCACCATCGCCAACAGAGATATCGACCTGTACCGACTCTTTCGAGTGCGTCATCGGTTTGCATCACCCGCGACGTACCCTCGTACTCTCGGGTGACGGTGCGACTCTATTTCCGTTTCGCAGGTGGTGCAGAAGCTGGGAGGCTACAATCGGGTCACCAACCAAAATCAATGGAAGACCATAGCCGACAAAATGGGCTTTCACCCTGTCACCACGAGCATCACCAACTTGTGTAAGCAAGCCTATAAAAAGTGAGTATCGCGCGAAACCTGCGACGTGCGTAGACTCGCACAGAACTCGTACGCGAATACAGCACCTGTCGTTCTCTCCCCAGGTTCCTCCACAGCTTCGAGGATTTCTATCGCAAACTGGGCGTGACTCTGGTGGCGCACCCTCGCGGCGCTCGAACGCCTCCCGCCGGGCGCTCGCTCATCCGAGACCGCGACAAGCAGCCGCCCGCCGCCGCCTCCGCTTCCGCCGCGCCCGCCACGTCCACGCCCACCGCTTCGTCCGCCGCCTCCACGCCCACCTCCGTCTCGTGCTCCTCCACCGTGAGTAAAACCAGTCGATAACGTCACGATTCACGATTCGATGCATCCCATGACGCATCGTTCTCATCGTCCGAACATTACAGCGCGGGAGAGACAAGGACTCGGACAAGAGCGAAACGGAGAGGAGCGACAAGAGCGAAAAGAGCGAGAAGGAGGAGAAGATAGAGAAGTCCCGGGCGAGCGACGAGGACGACAGCGCCGACAACCAGCCGCTGGCACCGCGCTGCGCCACGCCTAAGTCAGTTAGTTCACCGATCGCCCCAACGTGACGCCCGTGCTCGTCTCATTAACCGTTCGCATCGCAATACTCAGGTCTGAAAAGGAGAAGGAGAAGGAGAAAGACAAGAGTTGGCCCGCGAGCGAAGAGAGGGTCCCCGTCAAGTCTAGATCCCTCTCGAAGACGAGGAGCCTGCCTCCCGCCAAGAGCGAGTCGCACGAGAAGCGCCTCCCCAAGAGGAGGCCTCTATCCTCGAAGCGTACGTGACGTCTCATTGTATTTAATGCTAAGCCCCGGGGCCCATTCGAACTTCCACCCGCCGCCACCGGTGGTCGTTCGAATGAGCCCGCGGATAACCGTGTTCGTGTCGGCCACAGTGAACGAGGGCGGCGGCTCCATCTCTCGAGGCTCGCGAAGACCTCACGTCTCCACCGACAGCGACAGCTCCGGCCGGGTTTCGAGGTGATTATATCTTCCGCCGACCGCTCCGTCGCGTCGGACGTCGACCGTGACGGACGCACTCTCGTCGCAGGTGCGGGCTCGGGAAGAAGACGCCGAGTCGGCGGAGTCAGAGCGCCAACTCGGCGAGCAGCGGCAACACCGTGGCCTCCGACGGCGGCAAACGACCGCGCAAGAGGAAGTCCACCGAGTCGGTGCGCGTCGACCGCTCTCCGGCGGTTGCCTGCGCGCGCGGCTCCCGGGTTCTCACGGACGGTTGCCGTCTCGGGCCGTCCGCGAGCGACCCGGTCCGGAGATTGGGCAGTTCGAACGTCAAGGCGCAAGTGGGCGACAAGCTCAAAGTGTACTACGGCCCCGCCCAGTCGGAATCGAAGGTAACCCCGAAGCACGCGAGCCGCTCTCGCGCCGCCGCCTCAGTCCGGCGATTATTCAATGTTCCCATCGACGCTTCCGACCAGGTGACCTACGAGGCGAAGGTGATCGAGGTGTCCCGCGGCGGACTCCTGCGCGTGCACTACACGGGCTGGAACACGCGCTACGACGAGTGGATCAAGCCCCAACGCATCGCGCTCAACGTCTCGCAGCTCGAGGCCGAGAAGGTCGCATCTCAGTTCTCTTTCGATTCCTCTCCTCTTCCGAAACTCATCCAGCGTCCGTTTTCCATTTTAGGGGACGAGCGTCGGCCGGCGAGCGAGAAGCAAGCGACCGGAGGGTCACGCGCCGCAGGTTTCGGGTAAATCCGTACGGACGGACAGCGACAGCGACTCGGACACGGACGCGGACGCGGACTCGAAGGGACCGCCGAAGAAGCCGGACGGCAAAACCAGCCCGAAGAGTACGTGTCGCTTCGTGTCCTGGCCCGGAACCCTTTCCGTTCAGGGCCTTATCTTTACGTTCGCTATTTCAGCTCCGACGCAATCCAAGGAGGCCAAGGCCGGCGGCGACGGCCCCGGTAAGCCTCGGAAGAGGCCCGGCCGAGCGGTGTCCACTCCGTCGGCCTCCTCCCCGCCCAAGAGGTTGCGCCTCGACGCGCCTCATCCGAGCCAGGGACGCCAAGGCAGGGACTACGACCTCAACGAGATACGGTCCGAACTCAAAGGCCTTCAGACCGTGAAACAGGAGCCGGAGGAGGCGATCGACGACGAACCCGTCCCGGCCGACCCGTCGGATGCGGAACCCGCCGCGGCGCCGACGGCCTCCGCAGAGGGAGCCCGGCCGGACGGGCAGACCGAAGACGTCTACGAGTTCAAAGAGCCGGAGCCGTTCGAACTGGAGCTGCACGATGAGAAGAAAAAGAGAACTCATCGAATCTTCGATGACATTTCGCCCACGAAGTACGCCTCGACTCTGTCCAAATCCCTCAGCGAAGAGATATCCGAAGATCCCGCGAGACCTAGACCGGCGTTCGGGTCGCCTTCGCCCTCGCCTTTCGGAGAATTTGCCCCCTCTTGCGACCCCCCCGAGCGGGGCAGCCCCGAAGGAGACTCCAAGGACGGCTCGTTCTCCCTGGACGACGACTCTCTTCCCGGCGAAGGGAGTTCGGGGCCCGTTTTCGAAGGGTTCACTCCCGCTAAGAACCAAGAGACGTATTCCAAAAAAAATAAAGTTCCTAAAATGCGAGAGATGATAGACGACTCTCCGGAGAGTCCGGCCGATGACGAACGGTCGTCGGACGACGAGCGCGAGGTCACCGTCAAGGAAGAGGAGCGTTCGCTCAGCCCGACCATCTCGACGCCCGTCGCCAAGAAAACGGCCGAAGCCATCGAGGAAGAGCCCGGCGAGGGAGGAACCGAGCGAAACGAGGAGGTCAAGGACGCCATCACCCTTCTGGAGGAATTGCCGCCTCTCGAGTCTATTCCGATGCCTCCCGACACTCCGCCCCCGCAGAGCGAGATCCAAATCGCCGGAGCCTCGCCGAAGGAAGACGTCGAACCCGCCGAAGACACGAAAGAAGAGAAAATATCAGCGGAAGAAATGAACCTTTCGTCTATTCCGCTTCCCGAGGCCGAACCGAAAACACCGCCCAGGCCAATAAAGATAGAGCGACTCGACCCCGACCCCGCTCCGGCCGAGCTCGACGCGCCTTCGAGCCCGATCGACACCGAGGAAGACAAGTCGGAGCCCGACAGTCCCGCGCGGATCGACGTCCTGCCGGAACCTCCTCCCGGATTCCTGTTGCAATCCGAGGGCCCCAAAATCGCCGAGAAATTACTCAAAGCCATCAACAGCGCCAAGCGCCTGTCCACGTCGCCGCCCCCGGCGGAGGCCCGACCCGACACTCCCGAGAGGGACGGGCCCTCCGTCGTGAGGTTGGACGGCGACGAGTCGCAGGTTCTCGCCGAGCCGAGGCAACTCGCCCCGAAGCCGGAATCGCTGAAGCCCCCGGCCAGACTCGAGGTCGCCAAGAGATCGAGTCCCGCGGAAACGAAAGAATCCACGTTCGGCGAATCGGCCGACGCGTCGGACGCGAGACGCGAAGCCGCGGATATCAAAAAGGTGAAGCCCAAAGAGTCGCCGCTCTCGCCGCCCTCGCTGCGGGCCACCCCGAGCGCGCTCGAGAGGCGGAAGAGCGCGGCCGATCTGCCGCTCGGCCCGGGGAAGAACAACAAGGTGCTGAGCGACACGATCCAAAAACTATCCAGTCAAATCAACCAGTCGGCGTCGGCGGCCGCTCCGCCCCCGCAGCCCTTCCGGCCCGAGGACGACGGAGGCGACTCCACGGATTCGGACGACTCCGACAGAAGGTACGCGGCGTGGGCTCGTTCCGTCCGGCGCTCGGGCGACGCGAACCCTCGCTAAAGACTCGTCCCGCACAGGTTGATCATCGACAGGGCGGCCGACGAGCGCGCCGGGCCCCACGCCGGCAAGTCGGCGGGCGAGTGGAGCGCCGGCCAGACTCTGCTCATGCTGGAGGACGCCTGCAAGAATCAGCGCAAGCACGGTAGGCACCCTCGGGACGGGCGAAACCCGTCGCCCCGTCTCGACCGCGCCCCGTTCACCCTCTCGCTCTCCGTCGCAGGCGCCAACGTGGTGGTGGCCGGCGGCGGCCGCGGCGCGGCCCCGGAGGACGACGGCAGCCTGTCCCTGCTGCTGTGCGAGGAGACCATCCCGGGCTCCCCGGCTCCCGACGCCGAGCCGGCGCCTTCGCGAAACCCCGCGCCGCACACGCCCTTCGCCTGCGCGCCGCAGCATCATCACCGGGACGCCCCCGGCGGCCCGGGCGCGTTCGCCGGGGCGGCCCGCGCCGCGTCCGGCGACCGGCGACGAGATTCCGGAGAGGCGCGGCAGGCCGAGGCCGACGCCGCTCGAGACGAAGACCGGGGCGACGCGTGGCCGAGGAGGCACGCCCTGATCGACAACACGCCGCCCACCACGCCCGACAGCAGCCTGGACCTGTCGCCGCCCAGGTACGGCCCGCTTCGCGAGCGCGAGGTCGCCCTCGTCGCGTCTGACGCCTCCGTTCCTTCCCGCAGAGAGCGCCGCGCGTCGGAGCGAGACGGCCCCGCGGAGCGCAAGGACGAGGAGGACGACGGCCGGGCGCCGCCCGACGGAGACGGACCGGCCGGTGAGTTCCGTCTCTTCGGAGCGACCCAGCGAACGAATCCGATCTATCCTTGGAACGTGTCGGCAGCGGGCGGACGGGCGCGGCTGACGTCGGAGAGCTCGAGCTGCGGGCGCGGCAGGGGCCGGCGGCTCCGCCGGGACACGGACGACCACCACCCGCTCAAGTACGACTTCTACGTGGATCTCGGTGAGTTTCCTTCCGACTCGGTCGGGTCGGCGTCCGAGCGAGCCGTCGTCGATAAGATTTCCTCGTTCCCGCAGACCCCGCCTGGGACTCTCGGTCGCGCATCAAGCTGCTGACGACGAGGATGTCGGACCTCCGCAAGGCGTACCACTCCGTCAAGGTAGGCCGGCCCGAACGTCTCCGAGGCGACGCTCCGTTCCGCAAACTGACGAATGATTCTTTTTCTAGGCCGAGTTGGCGGCCATCGATCGCCGAAGAAAAAAATTGAGACGCAAAGAGAGAGAGGGTGAGTTCTCGTGGGGGTGACGACGCTTTGGGCGGACGCCGGCCCCTCGGGTCGCCGCCGCTTACCGGTTTCCGTTTGGTGTTTCAGCCGTGAAAGCCGCCAAGGCGGCGTGCTCGTGACGGGAGCGGCCTCTCCCCGCCTCGTTCGCTGTGCAATAATGCGGCCTTCGTTCGCGGGTGCGTCGGGTGCCGGATGCAGTACGACGGTATATGGACGGACATGTATATAGTTGTGTTTAAATGATGTATGACTCGATGTTATAGAATTTTACTTAATAAAGCGTTTGCACAATATTTTCTTCTCCCGTCCCTCTCGTTTTTCCGCTCACGAATCCTAATTTCCACTTTTCTCTTTCCGAGTGTCTGCTAAGAGAGAGAATTCGAATGTGGTCATCGATCTGCATCGATCATTCATATTTAGCCGTGGGGTGACATACCTGCGGTCTCCCCTTCCGCTGTTAAAACGTCATCATCTCACGTCCTCGTCCAGAAGTAGCGGTCCAGAAGTTCCACGCGAGCGGTCCCTCTATTGTACCCTGGGTGGGTCCAGCAAAGATAATTTTTATTATTATATTTAGGGTCTGTTTCAGAATGTACTGATGAGTTCCAAATAAGCTATTGATTACGTTTTGGTAGGATAAACTATTGTTGCGTTTCATGACTATCAGATAGCGCTATTCTTCACATAAAGCCCATCCTAAGTTATAAATGCGAAGTTTCTTATGCGGAACTTTTTTTAAGTAGATCTTTTGAAGTAAGTAGTTTCAAACTTATATATACTTGGGTAAACAAATTGGATTCAACAGCGACAGAAATAGAGAGAAGAGTAAGAAGTACGTGGAATAAATATTGGAGTTAGTAAAGAAATATTTAAAAGTGATAAGCCTATAGTGCCTAAGAAGAGAGTTATGGACTCGTGCCTTATTCTATCATATGCATGTCAAACATGGAAATTTACAAATAAAACAATCAACATAAATACATGTCAACGAGGCATGGAAAGGAGCATGCTAAACATTAAAAAGGTAGACAAGATCAGAGACCAAAGCAATTGATGCTCTAAGCCACGCCAAAAAACTGAAGTGGAAGGGGGCGGGTCATGTAACACGCCTAACAGATCACAGGTGGACGAATGTAGTAACTACATGGCACCCAGAGGCCCACCAGGCAAACGGTACAGAGGCAGACCTTATGCTCGATGGGATGATGATGGGAAATAAGTTAAGGCTTAAAATAAATAAATAAAATAGCTATTTGGTACTTAGTCGAATCGCGATGGTATTGAATAGTTTTTTCAAAAAAAAGAAACTTTATTAATTAATTAAAAATACAAGTGTTTTATAGATGGTGGTCGATGTTAGACTGCTCTCAATATTTAATACATCCTTAATGCTAAATACCTTATGCGCTAGAATAATATAAACTAAGCATCCTGCGTAGTAGTTGTATTAACGCTTACTTACTATTATTTTTTTGAATGCCAGAAAAGATATAAGGGTTAAAACTAAAATGAGATATAAGATTATTGTCTCTAGACTGACACTATTGGTATTTACCACACTTTCACTATTTTGTAGCGCGTATGATAGTACTTTGAGAAAATATAACTTAAAATATTTATTTAGTGAACCCACCAGAATAAAAGCTTTCTCTAGTACATGTATAGATAATATTTTCACTAACTGTAGCATTGAACAGTCTTCCATAATACCTGGTGTAAGGTCAAACCACAAGGGACAGCTTGTTAGTTTTAAATTAAATAAAATAAATCCGCCAAATAAAAAAATTACACTTAGACCATTAAATGGTAAAAAAAATTTAAAAATAATGTTTTAAATAAACTATGCTCTTCTAGCTTAAATACCAAAAATCCAAATAGAAAATTTGATAATCTATTTAGTATACTCTGCCATGAATTTAATAAGGCATGTCCAAAAAAGAGTATAAAAATAACTCACAAGTTTAAATTTAATGAATGGTCTACTAAAGGGATAAGGATAAGCAGGGATGTCTTATATAACTTGTACTATGAAAAGTCACTGACATCTGATCTATCATTTCACACTTATGTAAGAAACTACTGGAAGATATTCAAAAGGGTATGTATTCTTGCCAAATCGAAATCAATTAGTAATAAAATTTCTAAATCCGATAATAAAGTAAAAACTGTTTGGAATATTATTAACTGCGAAACTGGTCAGACTAAAATGAGAGATGCTGACCCGCGGCTACTTATTGATAATGTTATCATCTCGGATAAGGTAGAGGTAGCCAACGCATTCGACACCTTTTTCTCAAACATCCCTGTAGAGGTTACCAAAACACTTCATTCATCCTCTGCACAAGCGGTATCATTACTAAAAGAGAATTTCAGTAGAGAAATACCTCATTTTAAATTTCAATATATAAATGCTTTTACTATTAAAAGATCATTTAAGACTCTAAATCTTAAGAACACAGAGGATTTATGGGGCTTTTCTGTTAAAGTCATTGAATCCATTATAGAGTATGTCGCCCCCATACTTAGTGAAATATTTAACCTCTGTATTGACAACGGTGTCTTCCCTGACTTGATGAAACACAGCAAAGTTATTCCCATCTTCAAATCAGGTTGTAAGAAGAACCTGTAGGTGATTAGTACGTGTCGTAATGAAACAGTGATGTGTCCTGACAAGGACAGTTGTAAACGTTATCGTCATGAAACAATAATATGTTCTGAAAAGAACAGTTAATTGGCGTTATCGTTAGACCACGATATCTAACTGTTCTGAGAAGAACACGTTCGTACCCTTCGACGGTTGCGCGCAGAAAAGGACAACTTTTTGCCGCGCCTCGATTTTATCGTCTACGCACCCTTCGCATCTTGGTACCACATGTTACCACTAGTGGCCAGTGTAGGATAACCTTTGTTGTATATATAAATCTACAGTTTTTAAAAATTAAAGACATTCCACATTCCATCTTCACCTCTTCTCCTATCCAAGGCGTTTGACTGCGTTGACCACGATACTCTCATTTGTAAGTTGAGCCACTATGGTATTCGTGGTAAAGCTCTCGCGCTTGTCCTTTCCTATCTTTCAAACAGACAGCAAAAAGTAGAAATTAGTGGTTCGAGATCATCTGGATCAATAGTGAAAATGAGCGTGCCGCAGGGTTCCATATTGGGTCCCTTTTTGTTCCTTGTTTATATTAATGATCTCCCGCATATGATGTCTGAGATATCGGATATTATCTTATTTGCTGATGACACTTCCCTCGTTTTTAAAATCAATAGGAAAGATTCCAGTCCAGTAAACGTCAATGATAGCTTAGGAACTCTATCGAAATGGTTTGCCGCGAATAATTTACTCCTCAATTCTGATAAAACTAAATGTATCAAATTCTCACTGCCTAATGTCACCCCAGTAGGGCTTAACGTAACTCTCGATGGTGACAAACTTGAAGTCATCACTGAAACCGTTTTCCTGGGCATAACCATTGACAGTAAATTACAATGGGGAGCTCACATCGCAGCATTATCAGGTAGACTAAGTTCTGCAGCTTATGCAGTCAGAAAAATAAGACAGCTTACTGACGTTGCTACAGCTAGGCTTGTATATTTTGCTTACTTTCATAGCATAATGTCCTATGGTATTCTACTGTGGGGCGCAGCGGCTGACGTAGATGCCATATTCATTCTCCAGAAAAGGGCAATTCGTGCAATTTACAATCTTGGCCCCCGCGAGTCTCTGAGAGAATTATTTAAAGAAATTAATATACTCACGTTTCCTTCCCTTTACATTCTAGAGAATATCATGTTTGTTCGTAAAAATTTGCATCAATTCACTGTCAAAAGTGTTATTCATTCTATAAATACCAAGAATAAGCATAAAATAGTAGTCCCAAAATACAGATTAACAAAATCGAATAAATCGTTTCTTGGGAATTGTGTCAGATTCTACAACAGGCTACCGAAGTGTGTAACTGATCTTACGACTAAAAAGTTCAAAAACGTCATCAAAGGAATCCTAATTAAAAAAGCGTATTATAAAATCCAAGACTATGTTGACGATAAAGATGTATGGCGCTAATTCATCTCTGCATGTGCGGCTTTCCTGGCAACTTGCGCTGTGCAAGTGTGTATCTCATTTTACACTAATAGTAAAAACTCTTCTTTTGCATTGTATAGAATCTCTGTATACCTTGCATTATATAAACTTCTCAGCCGATTATTACTATTGTAACCGAGTCTTTGTAAGCTAAACCATTGTTGAAAAGAGTGTCCATGGAGTTTCTTGCCGGTTCTTCTCCATGAGACCCACTTTTTTGGAACCGTGCACTAGTTGCGTTTCGTTTTATAAGAGCCTGCAAAGGCCTATTTGAAATAAAAACTTTTGATTTTGATTTTGAGATTTGTTAAATCAACCCCATTGAGTTTAACAGGATTTATGTTCTTCTAGATACTAATCTTCAGGTTTTCAGGTAAGTCTAGTGAACTTTTGATATATAAGTTTTTCACCGTTACTGCTATGTTTCCTTAAATTGTGATTTGCACTATTATATTTATCTTCGATTGTTAATAGGTAAGTGCCCAACAGAGTATAATGTAAGATTTCGTTATCACACGTTCTAAGCAGATCAATAGGTGATTAGTGTATATCATCCATCGGTTAACTTGGAAGAGTTGTACTTTAATTTCTTCGAATTCTATTGGAATTTGTTTCAGGAAACATTGTGAGAATATCTCATCAGGTCCAGGATACAGGTGTCTTCAACAGGTACCATGGTCTGCAGCTCATCACACAGGTATGTTCGTTCTTCTATATTTTTACATGGCGTCGACAGTGACTTCGCTTTCAACCCCTTTACAATAAGGTAAGGTTTGTTTCAGGTTGGGTGATGGGTAGGGGTACAATTTTATAGTAAAAGTAATTTTCTTTCTTAACTAAAGGTATTTCTATATTAAAGTAATTACATTGTTCTTAAAATATTATATATTCTTATAACATTTTCAGGAACTACTTTGAATATTAGTCGATCTGTTTTTCGATAAGTCAAGTGCATTATTCTACTGAATGCTAAAATATTTTCAATCTCAGTTAATTTTGCGGTAATTATTTGAAAGTTATGTAAGAAAGAATTAAAGATATGTGTTAACATGCGAAACAATTGAAAAGATATTTCAATAAAAATAATAATTTTATTAATTGCATCACCTACTTGTTCGAGATTGCTGGTAATATTTATAGTAGAGTTTGCAACAAGTCTTATTTATCATTTCGGATATAAGTGTAGTTTTCTTTTCCGAAAAATGTTCACGAGATGTTACGTCTTTTATTAAATTATCATATTTAATGGCATCGTCATAATCCAAATTTCCTGTAAGCATTTTTACTGGAGAGTAATGAGAGAGAGATTAATGAGTCCTCTTTTTTTCCTTTAAATTGGTACAATTTCCGAGTATTTTTTCAGTGTGATATTTAACATATAATTAACATGAAGTTTCACGTCATTGAAATATATTAACGAAGGATTACTAGTGTTCAACTGTAATTCTACTATTCTATTTAGTTCTATATATCTATAAATATTTAATTCTAATTCTTCCTTAAATATCTAATGTCTTAATCACTATCCACTTATCATATGAAATAAGTCCGGTGCCTTCTCTGAAGGGAGAATGCCTGGATCGTTACTGCTTGGGTCACTAGCAGGTCGAACCTGTGAGGGGCGTTTTATGTCTTTTATTGGATTTTTTTTATTTTTAGCGTTAGTTTCTACTAAGACTACATTTCTTTTAACTTTACCCTTAACTTTTGCTTTTTGATACCTAGACTTATCCTTGCTTTTACGTTGATTAATACTGTTACGAGCTAGGGGATCGGATAGAAAATGCCGTAGATTTATTCAAGGGTTTATTTCTTGGTAAATCAATGAGGAATTTATGGGCACGAATTAATTGCAGAGATGCACTTATAACACAAAAACACAGTCACTAATTACTTCACTTATACACACTTCACACTGTACTTTATCACTTGTATTCACTTTATTCGCACTTTATCGCTTCGGTGTTTCTCTCTTGTTATCGCATTCCAAACTAAAGGTGACTAGTCGCGTTTCGGCTCGACGAAACAATATTCGAGAACTCTCTAGGCGGGCTTCCTACTGAGTAGCGATTGCACAATTCTAGAACGTCCGCACTCTTTGTCTCTTTCGCACGTTACTCCGTCCTTGTCGTACGGCGTTCTAGTGTGCTCAGTCTAGTTTCGAGAAAGTTCCGATCTTCTCTCTCTCTCTCTCTCGTATCATTTCGTCCTTGTCTCACACCTAGAAAGTTTGGTCTAGAATATTCCTTCATCAAAGGGCCTTATACCTAGGCCTGCAAACGCCTGAAAACGGGTCTCCTGAAAACTGCACCACTCTACGACACATGTTTTGAAACCGACTGAAAAAAGGTTTCAGCTTCCTGAAAACTAGGGTAACAATATGCAAATTACAATTTTCTAATATGTGATTGACCCTCTCCTGAAACGGTCAGAAATCATATTACAGCCTGCTGAAAAGTTCTCTAACTAGTAGAAAAATCTAGAAACATTGCAGTCGACCCGTCTTCGTAACAATACCTTTAATAAAAACAGTATCATTTTCATTTAAATCAAAACTAGTTTCTCCTGTTCTACTTTGTTGAATTCTTTCTTATCTATTTCCTATTTTATCAGTAAAGTATTTGTATACGTAATGAGTTCTTTTTCCATGATCCCTAACTAGTTGTTGAGAATATTCTTCTTGTACGAGCCAGGGCTGTACATTTTGCTCACTCAGGCTTTCTTAGTTTATAAGCGTGATGATCCCTATGTACGTGCCAAGGTTCGTACATTCTTGCTCATTTACAAGCTTGACAAATTCCTATGTTTGTACGTGCCATGGATGTACATTTCGATCACTTATAAGCGTGACGATTTCCCAAATCGTCGGAGTTACGTCCCGAGAGTATAGCCCGACGCAGGCACTCTCTTCTACATTCGTTTCATAGCGATTAACTAAATCATGGGAGTTACACCCCGAGAGCATAGCCAGACGTAGGCACTCTCTTTGACTGTTAAATTGTATTCATTCGGTACATAGCAATTAGCACGTCATTATTTCGCTCATATTCTATTGTAACACGCGAGTGGTAAATATAGAGTAAATCAATAAATCTCTATTATTTGAAGCATCCCGTTGACCCAGGAACCGTACACTTCTATTGTTGACTATTTCAGGACTTATAAAAGATCGAGAACTACCCGTGTCTATGATAAATTTACTTTTAATTTCAGGAATTTCTATATGTGGCAACTTTAATGCTCCGTGGTGATTTAAATGAATTACTTCGGTTTCTCTATTTTTGAGGCCTGTAAATGAAAATTTTCAGGTTCTACGGTCTCGGTCAATAGCTTCGTCTGAAATTTGTTCTTCAACGCAATAATTATCTTGCGTAAAATCAATCGGATCTACATCGTAATATTCAAATTAATTTGTTCAAACTAACTTCGATGATGATCTTATGAAAACAACGATGTCACGAATTCACAATGCTGTACGAAGTTCTTATTACCGAACAAAAGTTAGTCAAAAACAAACTCAAATAACTGACTTTGTACGTTCGTTAGTAACAGAGTTTTCGTGTAGTGCGTGTGTATGTATTTTATCTCTTTGTATTACAGTGCATAATGTACAAAACTATTTTTGTAACTTGGAATGTTTAAGAACCATTAAAATGAAGCTTGATGTGATTCCTACCAAATGTTTTATTTACTTAAATAAGAAAATCAAACTTTCTCAATTATAATAAATAATATGTATTCGTAAGTTAAGTACATGGAATATTTCTTAAGTACATACATACATATGTATTCAGTATGTACTTAAGAAATAATCCGTTTTGTACGTCATCCGGTTAGTACGACGTCGTATCGCCGATCCCTTGAAGGTCGTTATATCCGGATTCTACTGTATATATCTTGTGTTACACTTGGAGGCTCTGATCTAAATGATCTAATAACATATTCACCTTTTTTTAAAAATAAATTTAATAGTTTTTGATCTCCATCGAATTTAGGTATAATGTTTAAAATATCGGATGGAATGCATCTTGATTTTATAATTGATATTTAATACAATTAATTATTATAACAAAATTATTGTAATATATTATATGAATTGATGATGATAATTCAATATATTACTTAATACTACTTAAATCTATTTTACACCGTCAAACAGAAATAAAACGGGACAGGTAGGAATGTGAAGAGGTTTACTCACATAAATCTGAACCCATTTCTTCCACTTATAACTGCTACCCTCGATTTTTAATTTCACGTTTCAATTTTACCGATAGCCCGTTACAATGAAAAATTTATTTGGTTTTGAAATACCCATTAAATGAAATAAAGTACTTGGGTGTGATTCTGGACAGTAAACTGCTCTGGAACAAACACCTAGAACACAAACTGAGCAAAGCAACGATCGCCTTCTATCAATGCAAAAAAATGCTAGGCGTGAAATGGGGCTTATCGCCTAAAATAATATGGCTATACACTGCCATAATCAGGCCAATGCTGACTTATGGAGCCCTGGTTTGGTGGCCAAGATCTGAACTTCAAACGGCGATCACGAAACTGGGACGCTTCCAAAGGCTTGCCATGTCCGCTGCTAGCGGTTGTATGAGAACAACTCCGACCGCAGCAATGGAGATAGCCCTGCAAATCTTACCTCTGGACCTACACATACAGCAGGAGGCAGCACTAGCGGCCATCAGACTTATGGTATTGGACCTATGGGGAAAAAACCACTACAGTTCACACACAGTGATTCTCAACAGGGCAATAGAGTACCAACCTCTTGTAGCTGCGCCATGTGACAGAATCACTAATCAATTAATATTCAAAAAGAAATATACAACTGAGAGAAGAGGAGCAGGATCAGTCGCCCCTGAATGAGCTACGTATATACAATGATGGTTCAAAAACAGGGTGTGGTTCAGGCGCTGGTATTTTCTCCTTTCTCTCTCTGATCTCAACATCAACATACACCTACCTCTGGGCACACAAAGCACAATCTTCCAATGTGAATGTGTCGCTCTAACCGAAGCAGCCAGAGCCGTAAAGCGGATGGGAGTCAATGACTTTTACATTAAGCTCATATCGGATTGTGCATCCGTGCTGATGGCGCTCGGTAACGAAAACACAAACAGCAAATTAATACTGGAGTGTCACGAAGCACTGGAGGCAATAGCTCTAACAAATAGAGTTACCTTACAGTGGATTAAGGGACACAGTGGCTCTCTCGGCAACGATGCAGCCGACGAGCTTGCGAGAAGAGGCTCTGGTATGATACCTGCTGGCCCGCATCCGCTCCTCCCCTTGCCCTTCTCGCTAGTTCGAACCTGGATTCGCCAGAGATCCACCGTACTCCAGAATCAACGATGGTTGCGAAGTGTAGATTGCAAACAGTTCAAAATGGCTCTGCCGGCTGTGAACCCGCAACTTACTAAGCGACTTCTAACAGAACCAATCTCAAAACAATGATAGGGACAATCACGGGCCATTGTCTCCTTAACAAACATATTTTCGTCCTAGGCGCAACAGACCGACTACGCGTCTAAGAGCGGAAATTGAGTCCACCCTACCTTACCTTACCTTTAATACCCATTAAATGCGTTGAAACACACGCGCAACCCTATACTCAGACCGATTTTAGGTCTTCAAAAGGCACAGGATCACGACGGGTATCCATCCGGCTGCGCCAGTCAAATCGCGACGGTATTGAATAGATTAAAAAAAAGAGAAACTTTATTAATTAATAAAAAAATACAAGTGTTTTATGGTGGTCGATGTTAGACTGATCTTAATATTTAATACATCCTTAATGCTAAATACCTTATGCGCTAGAATAATATAAACTAAGCATCCTGCGTAGTAGTTGTATGAACGCTTACAGTGCGTTCCGGATATATGTGTGACAATGTAACTACTTTATCCATACATTGTGAAACAGACCCTTATTGTTTATAACATACAAGAATTTAGCTAGACAACCTGCTTCTATTAAGCAGGTTTTAGTTAGTAAGACTGGAAGATATACCAAGAAATAGTATTTCTAATTTAAATTAGATACTAAGACAACAGAGTCTCTGGCCTAAAATTAGTAAGTGATAATTTGTCATTGTCAGTTTGTATACGCCTCTTGGATATCGCTAGTGGCGCGGCGTTGTGGCAGATTTAGGCAACTCGTGAGCGTTACTAAGTTACTAAAATTAGTAAGTGATAAGTAAATTTAAGAACAATACTATCAATCTGGATCACCAAATTATACAAAGCATGAAAAGTAAACTAATAAAAATTTAGTTGTTTTTGAGCTGTGAAAATGTTGACATTATGTACAGAATACTGATTAAAAGCATGTGAACTTGTGTTAAATTTTTGTAAACATCAGATTGGTAGTTCGATTCAGATAGGAAGCACATAGTGAGCTTCTGTGTGGAACGCCTTATTGATGTGTCGTGTGCGGAACCGGATAAATTTGTCATTGTCAGTTTGTGTACGCCTCTTGGACATCGCTAGTGGCGCGGCGTTGTGGCAGATTTAGGCAACTCGTGGGCGTTTCGCGTGCGTTCATCTGTACGGCTTACGTTATTCGACCAGTTGAATGTTCAATCAGATGTTCCTTACCTTTGAACGTTTGAGCGTTAGCAACCTTTTTTATATTTTTCTACTTGACTTCCTCGAGGCTGATTCCGACATTGCGAAAAGTGAAATATTGCTGCGAGTGAATATATGCAACTGAGAGGTCCGTACGAGTTGCGAATAATAAAAACACTTACATGTCACCTATTTATTGAAATAACTTGAAAATTTTTACAATAATTTTAGTGAACCGTTTTCATATCTTAATACTAACTAATTTAGGTTTACGACCTAAATTACGAACGTATTCTAGCTTTTCATCGTCAGAATATAATTAAAAAGTCCGTTTTTTATTTTGTTATTAATTAAAGCCACGAAAAGTTCAAAACAAGGGAGGGATGTCCCAGCTCAGGAGCGCGTCACCTCCGCCCGTCGTCGACACGCGGACCGCGTCAGTGTGTCAGTGGGCTAGTGAACCGACTTTTACTGTTTAATATGTAATGCAAAACTTACAGGAGAATCACTTTGAGAGCGACGGATTGAATTGGATCAGACCGAGGTAGCGATTAAAACGCAAATTTACTTTTTTCGTCGTCGGGCAATGTTCAATCGTAATTCGTCAGTTATCTCGGGCCGAAGGGAAACGTTCTCTCGGTCGCTAGTAGTAGTTCGGGTACTGGGGCCAAGCGGCGTGGGGTTGATAGGCGGCGGGCGGCTGCTGGTAGCCCCAGGGCGGCTGGTAGGTTTGCGCGTAGGACTGGTCGTACTGGCCCGCCGCACCCGCGCCGTAGTAGGCGCCGCTCGTGGCCGTCGCGCTCGTCGCAAGTACGACTTCTACGTGGATCTCGGTGAGTTTCCTTTCGACTCGGTCGGGTCGGCGTCCGAGCGAGCCGTCGTCGATAAGATTTCCTCGTTCCCGCAGACCCCGCCTGGGACTCTCCGTCGCGCATCAAGCTGCTGACGACGAGGATGTCGGACCTCCGCAAGGCGTACCACTCCGTCAAGGTAGGCCGGCCCGAACGTCTCCGAGGCGACGCTCCGTTCCGCAAACTGACGAATGATTCTTTTTCTAGGCCGAGTTGGCGGCCATCAATCGCCGAAGAAAAAAATTGAGACGCAAAGAGAGAGAGGGTGAGTTCTCGTGGGGGTGACGACGCTTTGGGCGGACGCTGGCTCCTCGCGTCGCCGCCGCTTACCGGTTTCCGTTTGGTGTTTCAGCCGTGAAAGCCGCCAAGGCGGCGTGCTCGTGACGGGAGCGGCCTCTCCCCGCCTCGTTCGCTGTGCAATGACTAAAATGAGAGATGCGGCCTTCGTTCGCGGGTGCGTCGGGTGCCGGATGCAGTACGATGGTATATGGACGGACATGTATATAGTTGTGTTTAAATGATGTATGACTCGATGTTATAGAATTTTACTTAATAAAGCGTTTGCACAATATTTTCTTCTCCCGTCCCTCTCGTTTTTCCGCTCACGAATCCTAATTTCCACTTTTCTCTTTCCGAGTGTCTGTTAAGAGAGAGAATTCGAATGTGGTCATCGATCTGCATCGATCATTCATATTTAGCCGTGGGGTGACATACCTGCGGTCTCCCCTTCCGCTGTTAAAACGTCATCATCTCACGTCCTCGTCCAGAAGTAGCGGTCCAGAAGTTCCACGCGAGCGGTCCCTCTATTGTACCCTGGGTGGGTCCAGCAAAGATAATTTTTATTATTATATTTAGGGTCTGTTTCAGAATGTACTGATGAGTTCCAAATAAGCTATTGATTACGTTTTGGTAGGATAAACTATTGTTGCGTTTCACGACTATCAGATAGCGCTATTCTTCACATAAAGCCCATCCTAAGTTATAAATGCGAAGTTTCTTATGCGGAACTTTTACCTTCCAAATAATTTGTGTTGCATATAGCTATTTGGTTTGAAACATATTCTAACTCATCATTCCCATTTTTTTAAGTAGATCTTTTGAAGTAAGTAGTTTCAAACTTATATATACTTGGGTAAACAAATTGGATTCAACAGCGACAGAAATAGAGAGAAGAGTAAGAAGTACGTGGAATAAATATTGGAGTTAGTAAAGAAATATTTAAAAGTGATAAGCCTATAGTGCCTAAGAAGAGAGTTATGGACTCGTGCCTTATTCTATCATATGCATGTCAAACATGGAAATTTACAAATAAAACAATCAACATAAATACATGTCAACGAGGCATGGAAAGGAGCATGCTAAACATTAAAAAGATATACAAGATCAGAGACCAAAGCAATTGATGCTTTAAGCCACGCCAAAAAACTGAAGTGGAAGGGGGCGGGTCATGTAACACGCCTAACAGATCACAGTTGGACGAATGTAGTAACTACATGGCACCCAGAGGCCCACCAGGCAAACGGTACAGAGGCAGACCTTATGCTCGATGGGATGATGATGGGAAATAATTTAAGGCTTAAAATAAATAAATAAAATAGTTATTTGGTACTTAGTCGAATCGCGATGGTATTGAATAGATTTTTCAAAAAAAAGAAACTTTATTAATTAATTAAAAATACAAGTGTTTTATAGATGGTGGTCGATGTTAGACTGCTCTCAATATTTAATACATCCTTAATGCTAAATACCTTATGCGCTAGAATAATATAAACTAAGCATCCTGCGTAGTAGTTGTATTAACGCTTACTTACTATTATTTTTTTGAATGCCAGAAAAGATATAAGGGTTAAAACTAAAATGACATATAAGCTTATTGTCTCTAGACTGACACTATTGGTGTGTCACACACACCACACTTTCACTATTTTGTAGCGCGTATGATAGTACTTTGAGAAAATATAACTTAAAATATTTATTTAGTGAACCCACCAGAATAAAAGCTTTCTCTAGTACATGTATAGATAATATTTTCACTAACTGTAGCATTGAACAGTCTTCCATAATACCTGGTGTAAGGTCAGACCACAAGGGACAGCTTGTTAGTTTTAAATTAAATAAAATAAATCCGCCAAATAAAAAAAATACACTTAGACCATTAAATGAAAAAAAAAATTTAAAAATAATGTTTTAAATAAACTATGCTCTTCTAGCTTAAATATCAAAAATCCAAATATAAAATTTGATAATCTATTTAGTATACTCTGCCATGAATTTAATAAGGCATGTCCAAAAAAGAGTATAAAAATAACTCACAAGTTTAAATTTAATGAATGGTCTACTAAAGGGATAAGGATAAGCAGGGATGTCTTATATAACTTGTACTATGAAAAGTCACTGACATCTGATCTATCATTTCACACTTATGTAAGAAACTACTCGAAGATATTCAAAAGGGTATGTATTCTTGCCAAATCGAAATCAATTAGTAATAAAATTTCTAAATCTGATAATAAAGTAAAAACTGTTTGGAATATTATTAACTGCGAAACTGGTCAGACTAAAATGAGAGATGCTGACCCGCGGCTACTTATTGATAATGTTATCATCTCGGATAAGGTAGAGGTAGCCAACGCATTCGACACCTTTTTCTCAATCAATAGGTGATTTAGTGTATATGATCCATCGGTTAACTTGGAAGAGTTGTACTTTAATTTCTTCGAATTCTATTGGAATTTGTTTCAGGAAACATTGTGAGAATATCTCATCAGGTCCAGGATACAGGTGTCTTCAACAGGTACCATGGTCTGCAGCTCATCACACAGGTATGTTCGTTCTTCTATATTTTTACATGGCGTCGACAGTGACTTCGCTTTCAACCCCTTCACAATAAGGTAAGGTTTGTTTCAGGTTGGGTGATGGGTAGGGGTACAATCTTATAGTAAAAGTAGTTTTCTTTCTTAACTAAAGGTATTTCTAATATTAAAGTAATTACATTGTTCTTAAAATATTATATATTCTTAAAACATTTTCAGGAACTACTTTGAATATTAGTCGATCTGTTTTTCGATAAGTCAAGTGCATTATTCTACTGAATGCTAAAATATTTTCAATCTCAGTTAATTTTGCGGTAATTATTTGAAAGTTATGTAAGAAAGAATTAAAGATATGTGTTAACATGCGAAACAATTGAAAAGATATTTCAATAAAAATAATAATTTTATTAATTGCATCACCTACTTGTTCGAGATTGCTGGTAATATTTATAGTAGAGTTTGCAACAAGTCTTATTTATCATTTCGGATATAAGTGTAGTTTTCTTTTCCGAAAAATGTTCACGAGATGTTACGTCTTTTATTAAATTATCATATTTAATGGCATCGTCATAATCCAAATTTCCTGTAAGCATTTTTACTAGAGAGTAATGAGAGAGAGATTAATGAGTCCTCTTTTTTTCCTTTAAATTGGTACAATTTCCGAGTATTTTTTCAGTGTGATATTTAACATATAATTAACATGAAGTTTCACGTCATTGAAATATATTAACGAAGGATTACTAGTGTTCAACTGTAATTCTACTATTCTATTTAGTTCTATATATCTATAAATATTTAATTCTAATTCTTCCTTAAATATCTAATGTCTTAATCGCTATCCACTTATCATATGAAATAAGTCCGGTGCCTTCTCTGAAGGGAGAATGCCTGGATCGTTACTGCTTGGGTCACTAGCAGGTCGAACCTGTGAGGGGCGTTTTATGTCTTTTATTAGATTTTTTTTATTTTTAGCGTTAGTTTCTACTAAGACTACATTTCTTTTAACTTTACCCTTAACTTTTGCTTTTTGATACCTAGACTTATCCTTGCTTTTACGTTGATTAATACTGTTACGAGCTAGGGGATCGGATAGAAAATGCCGTAGATTTATTCAAGGGTTTATTTCTTGGTAAATCAATGAGGAATTTATGGGCACGAATTAATTGCAGAGATGCACTTATAACACAAAAACACAGTCACTAATTACTTCACTTATACACACTTCACACTGTACTTTATCACTTGTATTCACTTTATTCGCACTTTATCGCTTCGGTGTTTCTCTCTTGTTATCGCATTCCAAACTAAAGGTGGCTCGACGAAACAATATTCGAGAACTCTCTAGGCGGGCTTCCTACTGAGTAGCGATTGCACAATTCTAGAACGTCCGCACTCTTTGTCTCTTTCGCACGTTACTCCCTCCTTGTCGTACGGCGTTCTAGTGTGCTCAGTCTAGTTTCGAGAAAGTTCCGATCTTCTCTCTCTCTCTCTCTCGTATCATTTCGTCCTTGTCTCACACCTAGAAAGTTTGGTCTAGAATATTCCTTCATCAAAGGGGTATACCTAGGCCTGCAAACGCCTGAAAACGGGTCTCCTGAAAACTGCACCACTCTACGACACATGTTTTGAAACCGACTGAAAAAAGGTTTCAGCTTCCTGAAAACTAGGGTAACAATATGCAAATTACAATTTTCTAATATGTGATTGACCCTCTCCTGAAACGGTCAGAAATCATATTACAGCCTGCTGAAAAGTTCTCTAACTAGTAGAAAAATCTAGAAACATTGCAGTCAGACCCGTCTTCGTAACAATACCTTTAATAAATACAGTATCATTTTAATTTAAATCAAAACTAGTTTCTCCTGTTCTACTTTTCTTCTTTCTTTTCTATTTCCTATTTTATCAGTAAAGTATTTGTATACGTAATGAGTTCTTTTTCCATGATCCCTAACTAGTTGTTGAGAATATTCTTCTTGTACGAGCCAAGGCTGTACATTTTGCTCACTCAGGCTTTCTTAGTTTATAAGCGTGACGATCCCTATGTACGTGCCAAGGTTCGTACATTCTTGCTCATTTACAAGCTTGACAAATTCCTATGTTTGTACGTGCCATGGCTGTACACATCGATCACTTATAAGCGTGACGATTTCCCAAATCGTCGGAGTTACGTCCCGACAGTATAGCCCGACGCAGGCACTCTCTTCTACATTCGTTCATAGCGAACTAAATCATGGGAGTTACACCCCGAGAGCATAGCCCGACGCAGGCACTCTCTTCTACATTCGTTCATAGCGAACTAAATCATGGGAGTTACACCCCGAGAGCATAGCCCGACGCAGGCACTCTCTTCTACATTCGTTCATAGCGAACTAAATCATGGGAGTTACACCCCGAGAGCATAGCCAGACGTAGGCACTCTCTTTGACTGTTAAATTGTATTCATTCGGTATATAGCAATTAGCACGTCATTATTTCGCTCATATTCTATTGTAACACGCGAGTGGTAAATATAGAGTAAATCAATAAATCTCTATTATTTGAAGCATCCCGTTGACCCAGGAACCGTACACTTCTATTGTTGACTATTTCAGGACTTATAAAAGATCGAGAACTACCCGTGTCTATGATAAATTTACTTTTAATTTCAGGAATTTCTATATGTGGCAACTTTAATGCTCCGTGGTAATTTTAATGAATTACTTCGGTTTCTCTGTTTTTGAGGCCTGTAAATGAAAATTTTCAGGTTCGGTCTCAATAGCTTCGTCTGAAATTTGTTCTTCATGGCAATAATTATCTTGCGGAAAATCAATCGGATCTACATCGTAATATTCAAATTAATTTGTTCAAACTAACTTCGATGATGATCTTATGAAAACAACGATGTCACGAATTCACAATGCTGTACGAAGTTCTTATTACCGAACAAAAGTTAGTCAAAAACAAACTCAAATAACTGACTTTGTACGTTCGTTAGTAACAGAGTTTTCGTGTAGTGCGTGTGTATGTATTTTATCTCTTTGTATTACAGTGCATAATGTACAAAACTATTTTTGTAACTTGGAATGTTTAAGAACCATTAAAATGAAGCTTGATGTGATTCCTACCAAATGTTTTATTTACTTCAATAAGAAAATCAAACTTTCTCAATTATAATAAATAATATGTATTCGTAAGTTAAGTACATGGAATATTTCTTAAGTACATACATACATATGTATTCAGTATGTACTTAAGAAATAATCCGTTTTGTACGTCATCCGGTTAGTACGACATCGTATCGCCGGTCCCTTGAAGGTCGTTATATCCGGATTCTACTGTATATATCTTGTGTTACACTTGGAGGCTCTGGAGGATCTAAATGATCTAATCACATATTCACTTTTTCTTAAAAATAAATTTAATAGTTTTTGATCTCCATCGAATTTAGGTATAATGTTTAAAATATCGGATGGAATGCATCTTGATTTTATAATTGATATTTAATACAATTAATTATTATAACTAAAGTATTGTAATATATTATATGAATTGATGATGATAATTCAATATATTACTTAATACTACTTAAATCTATTTTACACCGTCAAACGGAAATAAAACGGGACAGGTAGAAATGTGAAGAGGTTTACTCACATAAATCTGAACCCATTTCTTCCACTTATAACTGCTACCCTCGATTTTTAACTTCACGTTTCACTTTTACCGATAGCACGTTACAATGAATTTTTTTTGTTTTGTTTTGAAATACCCATTAAATGCGTTGAAACACACGCGCAACCCTATACTCAGACCGATTTTAGGTCTTCAGAAGGCACAGGATCACGACGGGTAGCCAACCGGCTGCGCCAGTCAAATCGCGACGGTATTGAATAGATTAAAAAAAAGAGAAACTTTATTAATTAATAAAAAATACAAGTCTTTTATTATTATTATTTAGATGGTGGTCGATGTTAGACTGATCTTAATATTTAATACATCCTTAATGCTATATTTAGCATATGCGCTAGAATAATATAAACTAAGCATCCTGCGTAGTAGTTGTATGAACGCTTACAGTGCGTTCCGGATATATGTGTGACAATGTAACTACTTTATCCATACATTGTGAAACAGACCCTTATTGTTTATAACATACAAGAATTTAGCTAGACAACCTGCTTCTATTGAGCAGGTTTTAGTTAGTAAGACTGGAAGATATACCAAGAAATAGTATTTCTAATTTAAATTAGATACTAAGACAACAGAGTCTCTGGCCTAAAATTAGTAAGTGATAATTTGTCATTGTCAGTTTGTATACGCCTCTTGGATATCGCTAGTGGCGCGGCGTTGTGGCAGATTTAGGCAACTCGTGGGCGTTTCGCGTGCGTTCATCTGTACGGCTTACGTTATTCGACCAGTTGAATGTTCAATCAGATGTTCCTTACCTGGGAACGTTTGAGCGATAGCAACTTTTTTCATATTTTTCTACTTGACTTCCTCGAGGCTGATTCCGACATTGCGAAAAGTGAAATATTGCTGCGAGTGAATATATGCAACTGAGAGGTCCGTTTGCATATTCTATTGACTTCAGACTTTCGATTGGTATTGAATTTGTCTAATAATCAAACCGGTGAAATCATAAACTGAAATTTGTTAGACAACCCATATGCAATATATTTATTTCACAGTAATGTTACGTCGTAATATTCAGCTGATATTTCATCGAAAAACACCTCTCGGCTTGGACTTGGCTTTTTCTATTTTAATATGTTTGATACAAAATAGTGAATATTTTGTTTACAAGATGAAAATTCAGACAACACTTATTGTAAATCAAATGTCAGATTGGTATTCATTGACGACCACTCGTTGGGAACTTCACCTACAAACTCCGCGCACTTACCAAGGCGCGAAACGAATTATTGATCGTTCGATAGAGTTCCGTCAGCCAAGTTCTGTCAGCGAAACGAGTTGCGAATAATAAAAACACTTACATGTCACCTATTTATTGAAATAACTTGAAAAATTTTACAATAATTTTAGTGAACCGTTTTCGTATCTTAATACTAACTAATTTAGGTTTACGACCTAAATTACGAACGTATTCTAGCTTTTCATCGTCAGAATATAATTAAAAAGTCCGTTTTTTATTTAGTTATTAATTAAAGCCACGAAAAGTTCAAAACAAGGGAGGGAAGTCCGCCCGTCGTCGACACGCGGACCGCGTCAGTGCGTCAGTGCGCCAGTGAGCCGACTTTTACTGTTTAATATGTAATGCAAAACTTACAGGAGAATCACTTTGAGAGCGACGGATTGAATTGGATCAGACCGAGGTAGCGATTAAAACGCAAATTTACTTTTTTCGTCGTCGGGCAATGTTCAATCGTAATTCGTCAGTTATCTCGGGCCGAAGGGAAACGTTCTCTCGGTCGCTAGTAGTAGTTCGGGTACTGGGGCCAAGCGGCGTGGGGTTGATAGGCGGCGGGCGGCTGCTGGTAGCCCCAGGGCGGCTGGTAGGTTTGCGCGTAGGACTGGTCGTACTGGCCCGCCGCACCCGCGCCGTAGTAGGCGCCGCTCGTGGCCGTCGCGCTCGTCGCGGCGGTGGCGCCGTCCTTCTTCTTGCCGTCCGCCGCCGCCGACGTCTGCTGCGCGGGCGGCGCCTCGTGCTTGTCCTTGCGGGCTCTCTTGCGCAGATGTCGGTCGAGGGCCCTGGCGTGTCGATGGGCGGCCCGGGCGCCGGCGGCTCCCCCCAGCTCCTCGGCCAGCTCCCGCCAGCGCCACGCGAAGCGGGCGCTCGTCTCCGGATCGGCGCCCTCTCGCTTCTCGTAAGAGCGGACCAGTTCTGCGGGGCGTTTCAGTTTTACAGTGGGCGAACTCGGATTACCGAAGGAGCCTTCCCGACCTGAAATGCGACGGTTCCTCACCTTCCAGTCGTTCGTAAGGCGTGTCCGGACAGTGCATGGCGAGATCCAGCCTCTGCAGATGCAGCCTGGCGTTGAGGGGATCGCGTTCCACGGCGTCGTCCAACGCCTTCCGGGCGGCCGCCGGGTCCCTCTTCACGTGCGACAGGAACCGGGCGTACTTCACGGAGAGGGCCGAGGCCACCGACTTGGTCTTGGCGGCGGCAATGTAGCCCTCGTACAGGCGGACGCACTTGTCGTAATCGCCTCGTCGCCGCTCCAGGTTGACTCGCCTGCCGAAGGGGACGGAGGGTCAGCTTGGGGCGAGAGCGAAGGACGAGGCCCGGGCCCGTCTGTCGGCCTACCTGTACTGGATTTGGACGAGTTGCGGGCAGGTCTTCTCGATGCGGTCGAGGATCTCGGCGGCGCGGGCGGGGTGACCGTGCGCCTCCTCGAAGTGCGCCCAGTGCAGGTGCAGCTCGGGCTTGTCGTGGTGGTGCACGGTGCAGGCCCTCTCCAGGACTTCGCGCTCCAACGACACCAGTTCGGGAGCGCCCTCGGCCTTCTCTTCCAGGAACTTGATCAACTGGCGGAGAGATTGGCTTCAGACGTGTCTATCGAAAGGCGCTGCGGCTACTCGCGCTCACGAAACGGGGCACCTACCCTCATCCAAAACTCTTCGTAGAGAGCGCAGGCGATGAGACACCGCTCGTGCAGCACCAGCGCCCTTTCGAAAGAACCGTGCTGCTTCTCCCACTCCAGATAGGCCTTCCAGTTCTTCAGCTGACACCGCTCCAGCGGTTTTACGTGGAAGTATGGACGTTTAATCTAAACATTTCAGGATAATTGAATAGTAAAGTAGATCTTTTCATCTTACCGTATCGAAGATTTATCGAAACCCTCACCCCTTCCTCGAAGGTCCACCGAGCGGCCACTTCTTCTCCGGTGCTCTTGTGCACCTTCCTCCGAGCTGCGATCACGCGCTCCTTGATCGCCTGCGCCTCTTCTTCGGATGCCTGTCGGGCACGAGTCGTGCATTAGTGCCGTACGTCGGGTTTGCTCGTCCCCCACTCGCTATAACGTTCGGTTGACAGATCAAACGGAAACGTGAAATAAGTACAAATTTCGGCACAATACGTACGACGTGATCCACGGGCTCATCCTCCCCCGGAGGCAGGTCCACGGCCGGCGCCCGGCCGCCTCCCTCGCGCACCTCGGCCCGCAGACGCACCAGCTCCTCGCGGCTCACCACGCCCGCCACGGGCTCCGACATCACGTGCTCCTGGAAGCTGACGGACGGAGGTTAGGCCGGGACCGGACTTCCGACCGGCGGCGCCCGTTCGGGAAAGGAGTTCCCACTCACTTGTCAAAATGAGAGGTGTATCCGAGCGTCGGAGTCGAGAGGAGGCGATCGTAGATCTCGGTCACGTTGAGGGCCGATCCGTTCTCGGCTTCCCACTTGATGTAGGACTCCCAGAGCCTGTCGGACCGGAATTCTAAGCCGCAGGCCTCTAGAAGAGTTACGTTACGATTACAGTCTTTACAATGTGACGTACATTACAGATCGCGCTTTTCGATCGGAGCCGAACGAACTGACCTACGGCGCGTTCGTACTGCGAACGGATGTGGGCGTGGTCCTCGAGTCTAGTGCTTTTGATATGATTGAGATAGTGTATCCAGAGGTCCACCGACAGAGGGATGGCTCTGAGCCCCCTTTCCAATACCTGAAAGCGCAGAAGGCGTTAGAACACGGCGGGGGGGCCGAGCGCCGAGAGCGCGCGAGAAGCAAGGGATTATTCAATAGCATTCAATCGTATTGACAATATAATTTTGTATTGTGAAGACACCTGATCGCACCTGGCCGTCGCTGCCCGTCGCCGTCTCCCTCAGAGGCCGGCCGGCGGCGGACCCGATCTAGGACCTGTCGCGCCGCGCTAGGGCCGTCGATTATTAGCTAAACTTAAGTTATTCAATTCACGTTCAAAACTTAAATATTTGACACGGTACAGTATTACAATAAACGTATGAACACCAGTAAATACAATATCAAAGCACCACCAGCACCACAACACACCGGTCACTATATCTACGTCTAGGTAACTCTTCGACGGATACTGTAGCCTTTGGCCTCGTTGCACTGTTGGGAAAAAAAAGCAATTGCACATTGTGTTACGACTCAAATTATTACAAAAACTGTTAAGTCATATCAATTCGATTAAGTATTTTTCACCTTACCAAAACGTGAGCGAGGGCAGGCGCGGGTACTCACCTCGAGGCATTTCTTTTTACTTCCTTTACGCTTTTCGTAATCGGCGTATTTCCTCCAGTAGCCGTAGCAATACGGGTAATGGGACAGAAACGCGTCGTAGGCCTCGCGGGCGGCCTCCGCGTCGCTCTGAAACAACACGTCTAGGTCATCGCCCGTCCGATGCCGCGGCGTCTCCCACGGACCCCGAGGCGTTCGTCAGCTGGCCCTTGCCTATCCACATGAAGTTCGGTTCTCGTGGCTTCACGAAGCACAGAGATTAGCAAAAATGGTCATCATTTTAAACTTTACACAATTCTTTTTAAAAAATATAGTTTGCTCCTACTGAAAAGTATGTCTTTGGTTAATAAACAATCGAAGCCAAAGGTATTGAGGCGTCACTCACCTCTTGGTCGACATACTGCAATAAATAAGTCCAGCCAGTGAAATCGGTGGGATCGTCGTTAACTACTTTCCAATACTTGTCCAGTTCCGGTAACGCTTTCTTCTTGGGCTTTTCGTCTATTGAAGATCTCTTTTCGGCGGGAATTGGTTTGCTCTCCCCGTTCTAAAATTAAATAATATAACAGTCGACACATATGTGCAGCTCTCTAGTCTGACATCTGTAAAACGTGTACATACCTTAGCGACCGCTTGTTTCTTTTCCGATGTCGGAGATTCCGGATCGTAATCCCCTCCTTCGTCTGGCTTTCTCTTACGATTTGTTTCTTTTTTTGATGCTGGCAATTCATCTTCGGAGACCACCTGAATAGCATAAAAGTGGAACACTATTATTATTACCGAGAATTAAAAGATGTTGATACATTCGTGGAAATTTCGAAGTGTTCATTACAATAGATTATACTGTGTGATACAAAGTATCAATTTATTTCGTATCAAAGTAATAATCAAGAATATATAGTCACTTCAGTGTCAGCGGGAAGTTCAGCTGGCTTGGGGCCTGGTAGTTCATCATCAGACACATTTTCCGCATCTTTAATACTCGGCTTTTGCACAACTGGTAATTCATCTTCTGAAACCACTTCTGTTTCCTCGGCACCACCAATCTAAATAAACAATCTAATATATAGCCCTGGCTTATTGTTGTACTACACCTATACACTACTATGTAAATCTTGGAAAACTAGCAAAAGAGCATACAGTTTTCAATGAGTACCCATATTTGTAAAGTTAAGGATAAATTCATATTGTGCAATTACTTTAGAACTCCCGTCATCATCATGTTCAACTGTGTTGACTTGTTCAACTTTTTCCTGTAGCTTTGCTTCATCATCTGATTGTCCAGGCTTTTCTTGTTTCGTTTTATCTTTAGAACTATTCCCAGACATTATACTAGCAGGACCAGTTTCTTGAAATTCAGCTTCTTGCTAAAAAAAATTATAAGAAATTACATTAATATAGCAATGGGAAGGCATTAGACTATAAAAGTTTATTAGATTAAAAAAGTAGAATAGATTGCAGAAGAATAAGTAAAAAAAAGAGAATCAAAATGCAAAGTAAAAAAGTAAGTCTGATTAAAAGTAGTCATGCTAAAGCAGTCGTGCCGTAATTTCTAAATAACTTTGATCAATAAGAAAATCATACCACAAGCTTTTACTAAACAAAAAAAATTTAAGAATTAATTTTATACTTATTAACACTTTCAAAGTAAACAATACAAGAAAAAATTATAAATACCTTAGTTTGTGATCCATCTGCATCAGTATCATAAGACTCAGGGATATCATTTGGAGTGACCGGGATGACATCTTCAGTAGTACTACATACAGTTTTTGCATATAGATTACTACATTCAGTTTTATCACAACCTTTAGAGTTATCTTGACTTTTGTCAACATCAGTTATTTCCATATTCTCATGAACGGGATACTCACCATTAGACATTTCGTTATCATTTTGCTTAGAATCACTTTCACTATAGTCATTAAGTTTAAAAGCAGCACTCAAACGGGAATCAGCATCCATAGAGTCATTAGGAAAGTTTTCTGCCATGTCTCCTACATCAAAAGAATCTGTGTTGTAACCTTCAGCGTTACTTTCTAGATAATCGCCTACGCTACCGGCAGACAATTCAACTGCGTTAAGAAAACCTTGGTTTGATACGGACGACTCGTCAACGGCAGCATCAACGCCGCTAAACTCTCCATCTGTGAGCAAGTGTGAGAGTCCGTTCGAGTTCTCATTTATCAAGGGGCTTTCATCTGTTTCCATGGGGTTTTCTGATAAACATTTCTGCAAACAAATAACCATGAATGCCAAAACTCAACTTAAACAGCGTTTAAATAGAAATTTCTATAACCTCAAAAAAATAATATTTACACACCTGTAATTCTGAACTGGCGTCGTCTTCCATTTTGCTTTTCTCTTGTTATTTTGTAATTAAGCCAACACACTTAAACACTTACTCTTTAAACAAAATTACTTATTGACAAACAGGCAAATTATCTGAGAAAGAACTCAATTTTAACATATACTATTATATACATCAGTCATCGATATGATGTATTTAAGATCCTAGTCAGAGAGTATATACTATATCATCAATTCTATACTAGTCTTAGTCTATATTCTATAACAAGTGGGACAATGTTGGCAATAACAATGTTGTACACAGTACAGAGATTTACGAATTTTATTGCATGCAACGCATTTCGAACATAAGTAATAATAAAAAACGCAAATAGGTAATAAACGGATCCATATAACTATTAATTATATGTCAATTGTCACAGAGCATTCTACAACTAACTGATACTCATATATACAGATACATCATTTACATACATCATAGACAGTGATGCCAACTTGGGGTATACAAAAAAATGCCAAATTTAGGGGAGACAAGATGTCACTGGGGATTTTTGTATAGACTTCGTTCAAAACTTAAAATGACGCACGTTTCTATGTAACAATTTATATCCTTGAACAAACCTACAAACTAAACTAAATTTAAAGAAATAAAAGTTACGAAATATAATCATTTATACATATTGAGCATCTAGCTTTAGCATCATTGATTAATACATGTAAATGTGTAAACTGTACCCGCATAACTACAGCAACTACTTTATACTAATTGAATGTATTTTTAATTCATATTTGAAATTACTTCTCAAGCTAAGTACCATAAAAAATTAGAGGTTTTTAGTCGATAATTAGGGATATTTGAAGTTGGTCCTACGGGGCACATTTTGTAGGTGTTGGCATTACTGATCATAATTCATAAGTTCCTGCATATCACGGCCACAGCGGATAGCCCACTACTCTTGCTTACAACTAACCAATAGATAAATTTCTTACCTAAAATTTCAATCGTTTATAAAATTTTAACAGCGACCTTTGACAGAAAAAACGTCTTTGCCGTCGGAACTTAAAAATGTGGGGATTGCGTGCTTTACTAAATAAAAGTACCGTCATAGAACAAGCTTCATTTTTCCAACAAACGAGAGTGAGCATATTTTTTTTTACAATTATGATGAACCTTAATGTACATATTACCCTTAATCTTATATTTGACAGAATACGTTCATCCTTAAGAGACGATGGCCACCACCGCTGCACAAGAAGAATGGAAGACTACCAAAATTAAAAGCAAGGCATTTTGTTTATGATTTAATCGAAGATACAAATGTTTGTAAAAAACCTGATTTAAAAGTGATATTAAATCAATTTGTTGAGGGTAAGTAAAGTTAATCAATTGATTAGAATCTTTGACATGGGGATATACTTGCATTGTGGTACCAAAATCCTTCCTGCCCGGTTCTTGATCCTTTTCAATTAACTGTCTAACTCTAATTTGTTGCCACATGTAACTAATATTATTACATATTGGCTGTGTGCACTATAATGAATTAGTGGAAATTAGTACATGGTGATTAGTCACCACCAAATATGTACCCATAACCTATATCATTTCAGAATAATAAAGCCTATATGTAAACAACATTTTAAAGAATTACTTTGGATTTTAGTGTAGAATTTTTATTCAAATATATCATTTCAGGTGCTGGTAATGTTGGAGATATATTAACTTTGCGTCCTAATGTTGCATATAAAGAATTTTTACTTCCTGGTCTTGCTGTATATGCTACACCTGACAACTTACAAAAGTTCAAAGCTGCTGAAAATAAATCAAAGGAATCATCTGATTTTAGTTCCCCTTATGTCCAAAGAGTAATTTTTTTTATATTTCTTTTATATAATATTTACCCTTAAACCAAATTTTATATTCAAAAACTGATTTCAGACAATTAATTGTTTATCTCGAATAGTTTTACAAATAACTATGAATAAGACTACACCATGGAAACTTGAGTCTTGGCATATTAAAACATCATTGCGCAAAGCTGGTTTTATAGTTCCCGAAGAGGCTATAATAATGCCTCCAAAAGAAATCACAGGACCAGATTTAACTTTACAAGAAAAGGAGTTTTTCATTACAGTTATAGTAAGTTTGACTTAATATAACATGAATTTATTTAGATTTTTAGCCTCAGCTAAAATCTATCCATATATTATTATATTTCAGATAAATAATAAAGAAGAAGTAAACGTAAGATGCCGCATCCACCATTGGGCTACAGGTTTAGAGAGGCTGCCTTGGGAAGAGTTTCATTGGAAAAAGCCCTTAGAGGCTCTTTTCCCAGAACAAGCTGAAATTTTAGCAAAAATGACCCTACCTCAATGAGGATATTTAACCATTAGGGTTTTTTATAGGTCATAAATTATTGAATTTTTTTTTGTTTCTATTCAGCATAAACATTTTTAGCTGGTGAATGTTTTTAAGTATTAGGGTATAGTATTATTACTGTTTACTTAAGCTTTAAAGGAATGGCACAAAATAAGAAACATCTTAGATAATGCTAAGAATATAATTGTTTGTAATGAAAAGAAAAGTTTAGCAGCATGCAAGAGTAAATCTGAAACTGTTCCTATTTATGTGTAATCCCAGAGAAGAAGGTATGCCAAGACATTATTAAATTCTGAAAAAAATAACGTAAATAAATATATGTTATACCTGGTACCTGAAAACCAGTTGGCACTAGGTTCTGAAATGCAAGGCCTAAATGCAGTGACCACCCTTATTTAGTGAATTTAATTTAATAGAGAAGTAGGAATTAAAAACTCGGAAAACGGAGGTTTCGGGTTCGAATTCTTTCTCGAAAAATATAAAAGTCCCTCAAGAAGAACAATTTCTACATGGATATTCGGTTTTATTGAATTAGAAAATTCTTTAAAAAATAATAATTTACAAGATTTTTAAAGTTAATGCCTACGGTAAAATTTAATACTTGTAACTCTACAAACTAAATTATTCAATTGGTTAAATAACAGCAGACCACTACATAATTTAAAAAAAAGGTGGCTGGAGGGTTTTTTGCAAATAACCATTTATTTGCTTTGCTTCCACTAAATCAAGTTAGGATTGTTATAATCTACTGTAGGTAACCTGATTGTCAGTAGGTACCTAAAAAAATAGAGGTATCGTAAATAATGGACCATTAACAATATAAATAAACTTTCGTCGAGGTCGCTCGGCTGGTGATCTTGCCTCGCTCGTAGGTGGGCCGAAGCTGTGGAAAGTAAGGGACGGGCATCGGCCGCTAGCATGAAAATATCTAAAGCCTTCAATAGAGTTTGGCATGAGGCATTTCTATGGAAATTACCGTCATACGGATATTAGACGTAGCATTAAAGCCTTAGTTGAAAAAGCGGATAGACTCAATGCAGGCGGCGTTCCGCAAGGTTGTGGTCTCCTGCCCACTCAGTTCGTTCTGCATATCAATAACCTGTTGAACATCGACAAAATCCATTACTAAGCAGACGACAGCAGCATCGACATTGCGGCCATCCGAACGTGTCGATCTGAAGTCGATGGGAACCGTAACAAACTTCTTTCAAAAGGTAAAACGATTTTGAGAAAATTTGTGTGGGTAGTAGCAAAACCTTGTGAAGATTAACCCTACAAAGAGTTACGTTTGTTCGTTTTCTGCCAAGAAAGATCTTTTTGTCGTGTCTTAAATTTGAAGGCGCTCTCCTTAGTACTTCACGCAGCCTCAGTATGCTTAGGGTCGGCATATCGAAAGAGGTCCAATTACGCAATCATCTGGAAGAAGAAGCCAAACTGACTTCTGAAACGGTGTGTTTCGGGTATGGCTAAGCAATATTTTCACTCGAGGTACAAACGTAGGCAGCTCTACGAGGCTCGAGGACGAACTCATATAGAATAGTGCTCACATCTCTGGGCCGGTGCTCCCAAATACCAGCTTCCTTTTGACCAAATTCAGCGAAGGGCTCGTCGAATTGTCAATCCCCAATTCTCCCTCTCTACGCAGAGACATTTCAAACAATGTACTAAGGTGAGCGTTCTGAAGAATCGTTTGGGTAGATCCCTCCTGCCTCGTTACAACACCGTAAGAGCCGTATCAATCCAAAATTTAATCAGCATTATCTTGATGACCGGAAGTGCGCTTCACAAGACACTTTTCAAGGTCTTCCCTGAGACCTCAGTTTGTTCAAAGAAAGAATGTACTGGGAATAAAGTGGCTGCGATAACAACCCTTTCTGGGCACCCGTTGCCCCCATATTCTATGAAAAGAAAATTATAAAAATAAACATTGTCCCTCACCGATTATAAAAGTTTTAAAAACTAAAAGTGAGTACTAATTACCTATAACCCAAATGCTAACTACCAGAACTGGCAATAAGCATCATGCAATGGCCTCAATAATATGTTATGATGTATCACCTGACAAAAGATGTCTTCACTCACCACGGACGACAGACGTGTCACTTCTGGTAACTTTTGTGGGTAATATCACTTCATAAAACTCACTGGAATGCTTTAAACTGGCAGTATTAGTATGTTCACGTTGAACTTTATGAACGCTGTCAATATTTAACGGGCTACGACGACCTCGATCGTTACCCGTTTCATCATCTTTTTCCAGGGAATGTTGGATCGGGTTATTTTCTATTTCTACTCCGGGTTGACCTTCGTGGGCGTCTAAATTGCTTTGATTTTGTGTGAAATTCCCTAAAGAAATACGCACGGCCGACTCTTTAGCGTCGTCACGGGCGACTTGTTCCGTGACAGAGTCCATATCTTCGCTGAGTTTACTGCTACTGGTATTGCTGGGCGGGGTGACGGATTGAATGGCATCTTCACGCTTCAATTGCTTTCGGCGTTCGACTACATCGTAACTAGCGTGTGAAGACAGTAACTGCGGACTATCGTCCATAGATAAATCCATGGAAGTCGTCAAACTCTCATCCCTTCCAGTGAAATTATCTTTTTCGGGCACTATACGAATGTTTAAAACAGTTTTTGTCTTTTGGGGATCGTTATTTTTCTCCAAGGATGTACGAGAAAACTCTTTAGAATCTATCAGAGATTCTGTCGAAGTGGGCGTTTTGTTGACGTTAAATTTATTTCTAACTAGAAACCCTCTTATATGGGCCTGAATAATTGTCGCCGCACTCGACAAAGTAGAAGATTCGTCGGTGGATAACGACAACGATTTCTCCTCGTTCACGGTTTGAAGTACGGTGTCCATTCTGCTGATTCCTCGACGTTCTTTATTAGTCATATTAATATCATTCTGAAAATAGAGTAGGTATATTTACAATGCACGAAAGTTCTGTTTAAATTTCAATTAGAAAAAACGTTGTTAAGAGTAGCCTCTATTGCAGTTACTGTGGTATTTACTAATGAAACTTAAAGTGCCGAGTGAAATACACGTACCTTGTAAACTTAAACATTGGCGGTAAGTAAACCTTTAGAAATAATTTGACAAAATGTTAAAAAAAAAACAAACAGTCAGCGTTAAATAACTAGTTTCGTTTACCTCCAAATTGTTTTCTTCGATAAAAAGATTGATGTCAACGTTCGTGGAATCATCTAAGCTGGTAGTTTTACTTTTAAAAAGGAAAGTTCGAAAAACTTTCTGAATCGTTATAGCTGCCGTCTCCAGATCCATCTGGTGGTGAGCTCCTCCGACGCTAGACGCGGAATCTTGTTCATCACATACCCTTGTCTTTTCCGCTTTCTCAGAGAAATTAACGAGTCCACCGCCGTCCGCTTCCTCTTTAGGTATTTTTGGTTCCGAGTCAATATTTTCAATGGTTACTGACGAGACGCTATAACCTCCACTCGTCAAGTTATGACGATTTTTTTCGTCTGTTAAACACAATTCTTCATCGAAAACGTTCGAGTTTTCAATCACGTTGGGGCTTACGACCACCTCACCTTTGGTAATGTGGACTCCGGAGACATCTGACGTACATTCATTTTCAAGTTCGTTTTTTGTATTTTTTTTGGAATCACAATTTTCAAGTCGGGGCACACGACATTCGCCAGAGACGATGTCCGAATATGTTATATTATTATCGAATAATTCTCGAGTTATTTCTTCTCGTAGACGAGACGCATCTGCGGGAAGATTATGTTGAACAATCTCGCATATCGACGCCGACGCACCTTTCGTATCATTATTTTCATAGCATTGAGCGGGTCGCGACTCGTCATCTTCTAGAAATGCTTGATAATTTTTTTCATAACATTTGCGCCGCCGTTTAGCTCTTTCCCTTATTATATTCTGAGCTTTTGATATTTTCTGTTGCAAAGACGTGGGCTTTTTTCGCTCTAAAAAGATACAGTTCAGATACAGTTTCAGAACTTCAAAGTTCACAAAGTCAATTACATTAAAAACATTATAATACGGCACTCACGTGTGTCGTCGCGGATCTGCAGCAGTTTCAGCACGTGGTCCGCACAGAACTCATAAATATCGGACGGGTTATTTCTCAAAACGTCCTCGCTCAGTCCCTCCATTAATTCCAGCAGGCCGGGTGGCATTTTCGGGACGGGAGCCGCGTACACTCGAGATCTGCGGTTATTCATTTTGCACAAACGCCGAGGATACGAGGAATCGTTTGACGACTCCGGTTCCAGTCTCGGTGTTTGCCTTCGGTAGTCTAGGTGACGAGACCGGATATCGATTTTCCTCATCGCGAGGTCATCGCACGACGTCTCGTGAAGGTCGAGAGCCGGAGGCCGACGAAGGACGGACGAACAACACCAACCGGACCTTCGGCCCCCGATAGGTCGCAGCACGTAATATATTGTAAATCGACACACGATTCCGATTCCGATCCGCTCGATCGGGATCGAGTGGAACGTTTCGCAAAATAAAAAACGAAGTTTGGTGAAAATTTCTCGTGTATTTGGCGAAGGGAAACAATGAGAGGTCGGCGGAGCGAGGCGAGTCGAAGCGCGGCCTATCGTCGCGCAAGCGGTCCGCGCACGCGCTCAAAGAATCCCATTTGTGTGAGTCAACTTTTTTATTTCCATACTGTGTACTATAATAGTAATTTATATATAAGATCATATAATTTTTGCAATGTTAATACATTTTACATAACAGACATCTCCATAGTGTACATACATACAGACGCGGTCGCTCGCCGGGCGTAGAGGCGCCGACGCGAGCGACGATAGACGGCTACAGCGATATCGTACACATTAATGACTATTCCCTTACAAATATCGGATCTACCGCAGCATTGTTCTACTCGAGTGCCGGTCGGGGCACCTCCGCACTCGCCGCGCCATCGATTCATAATAAATAAATGCCTATTTATGCCTATTTACACTAAGTATCTATACAAAACGATAGGACGACGAAACGACATTTGAATCCAGCGTTCGGCGTCTACGCGCCGCGAAGGTCGAGAGCTATTTTTATCATTTTTGTACAATCGGAACGAATCGAACGAATCGGCACAGACGCGATACAACTTTAACTTAATTAAACAATTTAACAATATTAAAAATCCTAAAGTAGTCTAGTATCCTAGGGTCGAATATAAAAGGCCTCCCGCGGCCCGAGGCGGAGCGGCGGCCGCATCACTTGGCGCGCTTGGCGCCGAGCTGCAGCTCGCCCAGCCGCTTCCACAGCTCGTCGCGCTCCTTCTCGCGCTTCTTCTCTCTGGAAGCGGAACGCGGACGCGTGAGACGGTCTCGCTCGAAACGAGAGAAAAACTACAGGAAAACGATCGCCCACTCACTTCTGCCGCTCCGCCTTATAGCTGGCGGTGAGCTCGTCGAACAGCTTCGAGTTCATCTCCATGAAGGTCTTGAGCACGTTGTAGATGAAGGTCACGATGGACTGGTTCCAGTGCTCCTTGCTCATGCGGTACAGCGCCGGGAACATGATGGGCATGATCACCTGATTGTTCTCCTCGATCAGGGTCACGATGTACTCGTTGTTCCAGTAGTACAGGGCCCTCTCGGCCACCTGCGGACGAAACGGGCGTAGTTTGAACGCGTTCGGACAGAAATGGAGCGGATTCCGGGGTCGGACGTTCGCGTACCTGGAAGTGGGGGCTGGACACGCACTTGGCGATCTGCTTGAACAGCGGCTCCTGTATCTTGATGAACTGAGCCGGCTCGATGACGTCCAAGATCTCCTCGATCTCGCCCAGGAACATCACCTGTTCGGGAAAAGCACGACATCTCCATTACCTACCTTTTCACTTCACTTAGCTTTTAATTCCGCGCGTGATAAGAATATATCGAGTCGCCCACCTCCTTCTGGGAGCAGGTCTTGGGCCAGAACTTGAGCAGGCCGCGAACGACGGGCTCGGTGAGCGTGGCGTCCTTCTCGAGAAACTGCACCACGCAGTAGGCCAGCTGCGCGTGGTACATGGACAGGCTCTTCACCTTGTGCAGCGGCAGGAGCACCTTCACCAGGAACTGCTTGTGCTCGCTCTTCAGGGGCAGCGCGAACCCGTTGATTATGCTGCAACGCACGGCGGCACCGGGTATTAAGCGCGTCTCCAGCGGGGGACTGATTTATCGGTCGAGACGAAATAGATACCTTCCCAAGATCTCCAGGAGTTCGCCGACGCCGTTGAAGTGCTCGGTTTCGTAGACGAATCGCAGAAATATATTGTTGATCTGTTTTCGTATGAACGCTCGGAGCCCGAGGAACTTTCCGTAGATACGATGCAGCACCGTCTTCAGAAAATCGCGCTCGCGAGGGTCTTCGGAGTCGAACAGATCTAAAAGCTGTTTAAGAAAATTCTTCTTTTAAACTACTATTCATTGGAACTAATTCATAAACTAAGACGCCACTAGAACTGAACCTGCAGTGTTCCTTTGGAAGCAGGTCTAATTGTTATGTTAAACATATTGGGAAACATAGATGAATAATTTCCCAGTATGTCCAAATTTTAACTTTTCACTTGGATATTTTTAGTACAAGTAAAAATATTTGAGTCAACTTCATTATTAATACTTACCCTAATAAACATATTGTTTTTGTACATTTGGAAATTATTTATTTATTTGTCTTTACAGTAAACTAGAAGAAACTTCTAAAACATACTTCCGAATTCTTGAAATGTCATTTTAAAAGTTTATTAATATAATAGAACATACAAAATAAAGTCATTAGATGGTATCATACCTGCAATACAAATTTCTGGTCAATGACTTTCTTGCCAATGGTTGGCTGAAAGTTAACTGATTCAAGAAAGCGCAAAAAGAACTCATAGACTAGTTGGAGATGTGGCCAAGAGGCCTCTAGAGTCGGATCATCCTCCTCCGGGTCATAGTCAGGATTATCACTTGGTGGTAGAGTGCGAAACAAGTTGGAAGAAATCTGAGGAAAATACAACAATGTTTAAACAATGGTATGCTTATTCATTTAGTGTAATAATATATCTTTAAAAGGCCCCACCTAAATACACAATAATAATTCTAAAGTTTGAATAACAAACTATGTAAGGAACAATCATATTTCTTTTATAATATACATACTATCAGTGGGCTGCTGTCATGCCTAAATTTTTTGTTCATTACCTATTATTTATATTTGTTTAACCAAATTAACCATTCAGCTTAATAATATTGGTATAAATTGACAGTTTGCTATGATAAGGTTAAATTAATAGGCAAAAAAAAAACAACTATAATAGTCATTTGTTTTTACATTTCTACATAGTAAACAAGATGTAAAAAAAACATTGGCGCTACAACCTTTTAAGTCTGGGCCTCAGATTTTTGTATCTGTTTCATAATCGTTTGTGAATTGAATAGGCAAGTATGTGATCAGCCTTCTGTGCCTGACACACCCTGTCGACTTTTTGGGTCTAAGGCAGGCCGGTTTCCTCACAATGTTTTCCTTCACCATTCAAGCTAATGTTAAATGCGCACATAGAAAGAAAATCCATTGCTGCACAGCAGGGGATCGATCTCACGACTATCTCACTACGCCAACACTGCTCACTGCTCACAGACAACAAGATGATTTGCTTGAAAAATCCTAGATATATACAATATATGCTTACGCTACATCTGTAAATAAAATGTACAATTAACTTACCATTTTAATGATTTCTGGATAAACCGGTTCAGTGAGTACGTCACGTCCAACAGTAATATACCCAACAAGTTCATTCAATGTGGCACGTTTGATCTCCTTTCCTTTTAAGTCAGCAAGAGGGTCCATGAAGTCAAATGCCACACAACACTGACGCAGCTTACGAATGAACAAGTCTTCTTGTTCAGTAGCTGGCACATCTGTAAGAGAAAATTTTCACAGAAGTTGAAAGGAGACATCTAAGAAAAATAGCCGAACAATACTCTAATACTAGTGGTTTTACTCTTGAGCAGTACTGTTGTATTTTTATAAACCTAAATTAAGTAAGTCTCATTAAGTATTTGAAATAGAAAATATATATATATATGATTTTTTTTTTACAGTTCAAGAAATCCTAACTTAATTAAAGAGCAACCAAATCAAGCAACAAATCAATACTAGTGGCTTCATGCAAAGGTTAATTATTTTGGTAATTAGAGTAAATTAAATGACATAATTTCAAAAATAATTGTGTCTTATCAAACTAATATTTATTATATTATATTAAATCTTTATTTTTATTAGAGAATAAAGTGTTAAATCCAAAAATGAAGAGATTACTTCATGAATTTGTTGACCTAATTATTATTATTATATATAAATCATGTTTTATATAGTCATTAAATTATCTTTAGTTGAGTATTATTTTAAAGTGAAACTTCTTTCTTTATTACTTACTAATGTTCTTCAATTTATAATTATAAATTTCTAAACCTAATTTGTTATTACACAATGTTATTACAGTAAACAGACTAATAAATTTAATGACATCAGATCACATTACATTTATTTTATACATGTAATACACATTCTTTGGCTAAAAATATTAAAAAACGAGATAAAATTTACCTTTCAGTAAGGGTAGTGCCAAGAGTTCTACATCTTGTGAGTTACGATAACGGGATGACCCTTGACTCTTCTTGGTCTTTTTCTTAAGAGACCGTTTAGCAAAAGGGTCAATTCTATCAACAAACGGTGCCGAAGACATGTTTCTAATATAAAAGAGTCCGTAGTGACGACAAGCCGAGAACGATCAATTTAAAACTTTGCTGAATTCTAAAAGATGCATGTTCCAGCCAATTCAATAAGACGAACGAGCACTCCTCGTTAAGTCAAACCAAAATAATTGAGCCTAAATAAACATTCCTTCGTCACTCATGACGGTAATGGAGTGATCACACTCAAGCCATCTTTTTGATACTTTTTATGTTTCCACAAAAGTTACGTAATTTTAGAAAGTCTTTATCACAAAAATATCACTAATATAAATCAAAATAGGTCCTGTCGCAAAAACAGATTTATAATATGAGGCGTGTCACAAATAGCAAAAGCTAGAAGTCAGATAGTATACATAGAAGCCTCGTGTAATATCAGCCGGTCACTCGATGACAATTTAATTTCACTCACTAATCGTCAATTTTGTTCAAGATTAACTAAACAAAACACTATTAAGCAAAAATAAATTATTATTTTTTGATCTTAACTATTGGAAAACTTATGGCAATGACACAGAGCAATTTTTAACACCAAAAATCTATCACCGTATTCTCGCCATCGCTCACCATCCGTTTCTATTCCGACAGTGACACAAGATGCATTTTATCGCCAACCACAAATTTATTTCGATCTATCGCACTTCTACAAGAACAAAATATTTATATTTCGGTTATGAGAGCAACGTAAAACGATGAATTTACAAAAAACTACCAAGTTAAAAGATTATCATCACTGGTTTTGCTGCGAAAACGCCAGCACTCAAAAGTACCTATTTCTGAAAATAGATGGAGATATAAAAATGTTCAGATAATCAATAGAGATTCTCAATAATGGATTTCAAGTATTATTACTAATAGGAATTAAATTCAACATTTAAAATTATTTTCATATTTTAACATAACAATCAATCACAAATAATGAACCAAAGCAATTGGTAAGACAGAATATTTTAAAAAGGAAATGGCGGAAGTCAAAATCTATATGTGTAGAGACAGACATATGGATGCGTTCCAAGATTGACCGAAAATCTTCAACAAACCGGTTACTGTGTCAATGCTGTTATTTCAAACGTATTTCTTATACTTAAGATAAAACTTTTTACTCCAATTCACGGTTTCAATCATCACTCATATTAGAAAAATACGCATAGAAAACGTGCAAGAATATAACATGTTGATCCTATATTTTATACGGCGCCTCAAAAAGGACATAAAATAGGGAGATTTTGCCTACCCCGTGCTATCTGCAATACAATTAAGGTGTGAGTTTCATACAGCCTATTGCTAGCACTCTTATTTTAATTTAAAAAAATCAATGGTACTACAATCTTTTTAGGTCTGGGCCTCAGATTTCTGTATCTATTTCATGCTCATTTGTTAATCTAATAGGCAAGTAGGCGATCAGCTCTATGTGCCTGACGCACGCCGTCGACTTTTTGGGTCTAATGCCCACCTTCCACTGTGAGCGGAACGGACCCATTACGGACTCCGCTATTCTCGTAACAATGATTTTCATACAAGTGCTTCCACCAAAGCGGAGCGGAGCGAGCGATTGAAAGAGGTAAGCGAGTTGAGCGAGTTTCCCACGGACTCCATACGAAAAAATAATCTTTATTTTAAATAAGAAATCATAGTATATGGCATAGTATTCGTATATAGTTCTAAAATATATAATCAATATCTACTTATACGCTACTCTGTGGCCTATGCTTATTTCTTACCTGTTTGAATCTCATTCTCTAATCTCTATGAGCATTTATAATCTAGCCAAAATAGTCTTGCTAGTCTGTGTTACAAAACTTGGAAATACGAGTACCAACTACCAACTGCATTTGGGTTTGGGAAAGTTGCTTTCTAAAGTCGTAGCCATAGTTGCTTTCGAATTAAATCAAAATACTGAAAACCGAGTAATCCCACAGTGTACATAATTACGATCTCTTTCTTTTTATGTGTTGTGTCGATACCAACTGTAGCTGGTATCCAACATGGATCTTGGGAGTTCTGACAGTTCCGCCATGAATGCAAAATAAATACAAATGATATACTGTACTGTACAGGTTTGTTTAAATACTAATACTAACTTAATCTAAGAAATATTAGTGTCGTAGTACCGAACTGTTACTTAATAATTTAAGGAAATTATGTGTAAATAGCGTTAGAAAAGTCCACCAACGCAACGCTACGGAAGACACCTTATTACTATTTATAAGAGAAAATTATGTTCGTGTATTTGAGGAACATATTTACTTGAACATAAAATACAATATATTCGACTTACTGTAAATAGATGATCACAAAATATCTCCCAGATTACAATAAACAAACTAATGTTATTAAAACTATTGTTTCAAAATAAAATAATAACTGTTTACATGAATACTGTTCTAAATGGATTTAGAGGCATTAACTTTTGTTTGTATTTTAGGAGCTGGAGTGTACAAGTATAAAAGAAGAAGCTTCACAATGTTGAGAGGTGGGCGTGGTGGCCGCCACAGTCCAGAGCTGTATCCCCATACTCTGAAGTGTTCCAACGCAAGTGACACCAGCTCGGCATATAGTGGTAGTGACACTATGACATCTGTTCATAGCTCCTTAGACATGGATATGGAGGTAGATCTGTCAGGTCTCCTCGAGTCTATAGTGGACTCTGATGAAGAAGAAGATTTAGAAGAACCTATGGACAGCCTTACTGTTCGTGATCCAGTCAGAGAATGTCTTGAAAAAGATCCCAGTGAACGAACTGAAGAAGATATTGAGATTCTTTTAGAATTCACTCAACATTTAAAAGCATTTACAAATATGACACTTACTGTACGAAGAGCATTATGTGCTGTAATGGTATTTGCAGTTGTTGAGAAGGCAGAGACAATTGTAATGCAAGATGGAGAGGAACACGACTCCTGGTCAGTATTAATTAATGGACATGTTGGTATTGAACATCAAAATGGAGAAGTTGAATATCTGAATGTTGGTGACAGTTTTGGGATGGCTGAGGCTACCCTTGAAAGGCTATACCATCGAGGTGTTATGACTACGAGATGCAATGATTGCCAATTTGTGTGTGTTACTCAAACAGACTACTACCGAATTTTACACCAGGGTGAAGAAAATATAAAACGTCATGAAAACGAAAATGGAGTTGTGGTATTGGTAACAGAGTACAGGGGTGCTGCAGGTGAATCTGGTCATCAAGATGGACATGTAGTAATAAGAGGAACTCCTGAACATTTGATGTTACAACTTATTGAAGATAATTCACGTGACTCAACATATGTAGAAGATTTTCTATTGACTCACAGAACATTCATTGAAAATCATTTAGTAGTTGCCAAGCAATTACTTGCCTGGTTCTCAGAACCATCCGTACGTGATAAGGTAACAAGGGTAGTGCTGTATTGGGTGAACAACCATTTTACTGATTTTGAAACTGATCCAAATATGATGGAATTCCTTGAGAATTTTGAATTGGCTTTGGAGCATGAGAAAATGGAAAGTCAACTGAGATTGCTAAATATAGCTTGTTCAGCTAAAGCCAGAACAAGAAGTGTTACTTTGTCACGCCCAACAAGAGATGAGCCGCTTAATTTTACTATTCTAGGTGGATATGAAAGGGGTTATGGTATATTTGTATTAAAAGTTGAAAAACATTCTAAGGCAGAGGAAGTGGGCTTGAAAAGAGGTGATCAGATACTAGAAGTTAACAGTCAATCTTTTCAACATGTCAGTCATGCAAAAGCCATGGAAATAATTACAGGATCCACACATCTAAGTATAACAGTAAAAAGTAATTTCTTAGCTTTCAAGCAAATGTTACTCATGCCAGAAAATTCTCCTAGACAGAGGGGAGGAACAAATATGGTCAGATGGCAAACAGATCCAAGAGCAAGACTTTCAACAGCAGAATTACTTAGTGATGATCCCATCACCCTGACTCCTATTTTCCAGTCTCCAATAAAGAAATCGCAACCAGAAATAAATGTTAAAAAAGAACCACAAAAAGGATTTATGACACTGGGTCCAAAACGACTTCATAAGGCTTTAATGAAAATGAATATTCTGCCAAAAAATACCATCACTGATGGAATTCACAATGACGACAGCATTCTTTCCAATACAGATGCTTTAAACAAAGCAAACACAAGCACTTCATTTTACAGCTCCCACAGTAATCCAGATCTTATTTCAATTTGTTACGATGATTATCAGTCATCTGATTACCCTGAACATGTACTAAAGGTGTATAGAGCTGATCAAACTTGTAAATATTTACCAGCTCATAAAGAAACTACTGCCAGAGAAGTAGTAATGCTTGCCTTGCGAGAATTTGGTATTACAGAGCCAAGTTCAAATTTTTCCCTGTGTGAAGTTTCTGTTGCACAAGGAGGCATAATTAAACAACATAGGCTACCTGATCAGTTACAAAACCTTGCAGAAAGAATCGGATTAAGCTCTAGATATTATTTGAAAACAAATGGTATTAGTGAAACTTTGGTACCTGACGAAATGGCTCCGGAATTACTGAGAGAGAGTGTTGTACACTTCTTGCAACTGAATGCAGTGGAAGTTGCTGTCCAATTGACATTACAAGATTTCTACATATTTCGACAAATAGAGAGCACTGAGTATGTGGATGATTTATTTGAACTGAAAAGTAGATATGGTACACCGATGCTATCACAATTTGCAGGTTTGGTAAATAAAGAAATGTTTTGGGTCGTAACAGAAGTGGTCAATGAGCAAAATCTTGTCAGAAGATCTAGAATCATAAAACAATTTATAAAAGTTGCAAGGCATTGCAAAGAGTGTAAAAACTACAATTCTATGTTTGCTATAATTTCAGGATTAGGCCACGGTGCAGTTTCTAGACTTAGAATGACCTGGGACAAATTACCTACAAAATACATTAAACTGTTTACAGATCTACAATCATTTATGGACCCCTCTAGGAATATGTCCAAGTACAGACAATTAATTACAGCTGAACAAGGCAGATCACCTGTCATTCCCTTCTATCCTGTAGTCAGAAAAGATCTGACATTTATTCACCTTGGAAATGACACGAAAGTGGAAGGTATGGTAAATTTTGAAAAATTGCGCATGATAGCCAAAGAGGTAAAGACCCTCACAAATATGTGTAGTGCTCCATACGACTTGCTAACATTACTGGAATCCGGTAAACAACCTCCTTCCAATGCTATGGTGGCATTGAATCAATTAACAACTGGAGTTCAACAAGGCCAAGTTACCGTAAAAAGAAGAAAGAAGTCCTCCAATGTGCCAAATCCAAAAAAGATGTTTGAGGAAGCGCAAATGGTTCGCCGGGTCAAAGCATACTTAAATCGCATGCATGTGGAAACTGACGAGGAAAGACTTCACGCTCTGTCTTTAGAGTGTGAAGGTTCAGGGCCGGCACCTTCGATGCCACGCCGTCGACATCCATCACCATCTCTTTCTACTACGAGCAGTGCATCGTCGGCCAGTGAAAGTAAAAAAGGCTTTGCAGGTAATAAATTTGGAGCAGCCTCACCACAAGCCGTGAGAAAGTTATTGGCTCTATCCGAACCTGCCAAAACCCGTCCACACCAGCCGAGACCTCCGCCACCCCCCGGACCCTCCCCGTGCTCCCATAGAAGAGACGGAACCGTGCCGGGAATTTGTTGTTCCCGCGCCGCACACGAGAGATCACACTCGGACACGCCTACCCCGCTGCCGGTGGATTTATCAGCGGAAAGTAGCAGTGTGACGTCTTTAGTAAACTTGCCATTAAGAAAAACGGGCTCGGCCACGTCGAGCGACAGCGGGCACGGGTCCTGCACGACGGCGAACTGCGTTCGGCCGATCCCTCCTCCGCGAATGCCTTACACGCTCGCCGCTCAAGTGGCTCGCATCGATCGCCTGAACCGAGCTCATTCGCACGAAGGTGTCACTCGTTCTTACGATTACTATCACGACGCGCCGGATGACGAAGACGATGATCAACAAGTCTCTGCAGTGTAGAGTTCTCAATACTCCCATTTCCAAAAATTTATATTTTAGTAATCTCACTTGAGTAGAAGCATGACATAAAACGTTTAATATATTACACTAAAATGTAGTTCATGTTTGTATTCCTTATGAGTAAGGTTAAAGACTGTCTTATTTAATGATTTTAGTGTTTATTGTAATATTACATAGTAGCCATGCCTTTATATATCATATTATTAATATTATAGATATCGTGACCCACCATGTTCCAGTTATGACTACAAATATTAGAACTAGAATTGTTCTTTTCGGGCATGCTAATGCACCTTAAGGATGTATTGTACATTCCGTTGTTTGTGTATATTTTTTAATAATTCGTAATGTAACGCGCAACTTAGACCAAATAATAATTAACGTACCTTTTATAATAGTGGTTCGAACGGAACGCGTAAAACGGTGAAGGTATAATAATTATTGATTGTCGTTTCTGTAGTAGGTGACCGTTGAATTATGTACCGCCTGTACGCCGTGTATACAGTTGTCACATTTTTAACGTAATAACGTTTAGTGTGTAATTATTGTGGCATATCATCCTTTCGTTTTACAAGATTTCTTGGTAGCTTCGTGGACCAATTTTAATTTAAATGTATTTTCTCTTTCTATTGTAGCGATAGATGTATGACGTATAATAGCAATGCTTATAATTGTCCTAATGTAAATAATAAAAGTAAACGACGTTCTTTATTAAATATTTATTTACATAGCCATAATTTAATATTTAACAATATGATTCATCTTCAAATATTTTCATATCATGTAATAAAGTATTTAAAAATAAATCGTCTTTGTGAATATTATCGAAACTGAGCTAAATAATCTAATTCGAGCGGATGAAGATTTGGACTTGGAATCACTAAACTGTGTAGAGGGGGTCCTAACTCATGGGTTTGCATATCCTTCAAGCTCAGGACGGTTATTCTTTGATCTGGTGCACCGACTCGAGACAGACCCACAGCTAATGTATCCTCGGTCAACCCTGATGAAGAATATTGACATTCTTTAATGACAATGTTTATAAAAATGCTGTTCACATCGCGGTTTTATCCGCATTAATTTACATCCCGTCCCAGTCCCGTCGTGTACATTAATAAGGGCGTGTATTAACTACTATTACCGTTGTTTTGAGTTATTTTGAGAAATTCGTCGATATTTAAATTGTGTCAATTTTGTTGCAATAAATTAATCATATTAATAAAGTGATAAAATAAAATAGTCTCGCATTGTTAGTGACGTAATGTTATATGTAGCCTTCTTCGTTCTGGACTATACACAAAAAAAAATATTTTATTAATACATGTAGTTCTAAGATCAGTAGGTTCAATCAACGAAACAAACCAAATTAGTCCAGGTGATAACAATAAACATACAGTGAAAAATAAATTTGCAACCGCAACTGCAGTTTGCAACATTATTTCGAGGCCTATAATATAAACATTTAAATTGGTCAAAACGAAAATGTTTCTAATATAGTATATGATGGGAAGAAAGTATGGCTATATGATGTTTATATGAGAAGATTGATGTTATAGATTTCATAGCTCACCTGAATTTTGGTTCTCCTTAATTATATGTAAAAGCTGTGTTGATGCCTCACTAACAGTCATGAACTTTGGTTTCATGTATTGCCTTACTTTTTTCGTTAGTGACTCTTCAGTTGGCTCTTTAACTTTTATATCTAAAATTAAAATGTTAATTGACATTGATATCCAAACAAGTAATAATTTATGTATTTATCATTATTACTGGTATAATATATCAATCATGTAACTATGCTACTGCTATTATTTTCTAAAGTACCTAATAGACATAAAGTGTGCAAATTTCTTGTATAATTCCCGATAATTTTTTCATAAAAGCTGTCTGGTTTCCATGTTTCAGTCCAATAAGGTATTGAAATAGTTTCACCAAAATTATATAATTGTAAGCCACAACAGCTAACTGCATTCATTATAGATGCATTATGTATAATCTGGGGGGAAAGATAATAATGGATAAGATTAAGAAATTTGGTATTACCTTGAAATAATATTTTCTTATAGGAAGTTGCTGAGATAATATTATATTTAGAAACAAACAACATTAAATTGTTTTGATAGATTTGAACATTATAATTTACCTCAGTTCTAACACCTAGTTGTTTAGCACGTAATAACATATCTGTATGAGTTGTGGCTCCCAAAGGATCGCCAACCACAAGAAGAGCTATGTCATCATCTCGGGCTTCCATTAAAAATTTGTCAATGTGACTTTCACAAAGTTCACGGTCAGCAATTATGATAGGTCTTCCATAAAATTCTTCCTATAAAAATCTAAATTAAAAAAGTAAAGAACATGGGCAAGGGAACCATTATAGTTCAGACCCCAGACTAGTAAAGAGTAAATAATTTTATCTTAGAACTAAACTATAGATATATAAAGTTGTAAAAAACATCTGCCTTGGTTTACATATTTATAAACTTTTAAACTATTTTGAATACTCCGTTTATGACCAAGTGAACTAATCGCGTAATAGGCATCAAGAAATTACAACTTACCAAAACATTGTGACCTACGGTTAATATTGAAGTGTATCCCTCCAAAAGTACTTTGTCACATTTTTTTACGATTTCTAGCCCTTTTACTGTTATATCTTTAGCATTACCTAGGCCAAGTCCAATTAAATAAAACATACTTTTAAAACCGGTTTTAGTTCTATCAGATTTTATAAAATCACCTCACTTAAATTTCTAATGTGCAGTATCCGCACTTTTCCTAATAATTAATTTATAATGAAAATAACCTAAAACTTAAATCATAGAGTATATCTCTTAACTTTTTATAAATATTTTTGATTTTTTAGCAGTTTGTGTCATAATAAATATTGTCAATTGTCATATTGTCCATGGAAAATCGTACAATCAAAATAATCTAACAATTTTTACAACTTTTAAAATTCAATTAGGATAGGAGTGTAATCAACTTTAACTTTGTCTTTTTTTATAGTAGTCTGTGACTATTATACACACGAAAGATACAGATTAATTAATAAGGTAGTATTTCACTATCAATAGTATGGTAAATATATTAGCTAGTGGCTGGGATTGTGATAGTAAATTGTAAACGCTTTTAGATAGACGTAATTCTTTACAACCCATTTCGCGTTTCATTGAAGTTTTAGATGAAAACTTGTTACCTCTCTTACATAATATTATCTTATTTATATTGAAGGTTTAGAAATGATTTATAAATGGTGGCATTCATTCATAAGAAAAAGAACAAAACCTATTCCTGAAGACTTTGCAGTACTATGGAAAAAACGACTGAGTTTAGTTTACGGATTTCTTGCATGGAATGCATTTGGTTTGGTAGTTTATTCCATTTATCAAGGCAAATCCGACTGGGCTCATTATTACGGATTCAAATCTGACGAAGACAAAAACATGTCCCCTGGTACGTAAATTATATTCTTTAGTCTCTAGGACACTTATTAGACCTACAACATTACTGGTTAATAATAACCAAACTAACGTGAAATTTAAAAATGAATAAATCAAGGCTTAGAAATCATTTAAAGCAAAAAATCTTTAGAGCTTTGCACATGAAGAAACAATATTTTTATAAAATTATACATTATTTGCATTGTTTTTTTAAACATTTATAGAAAAAAGGTTCTTTCTTTTACAGGCTATTCTTGGGCAAATACCCTAGGTATTAAAAATGCCAAAGTAATAAGAATTTCTGGAATATCAAAAGTAGATGAATATGATATTGTTGATGGAAAAGAAGTTAGATCTAATAGAAGCAATAATTAATCAAATAAAACAGTGCATGTTATAATTTTGTAAGCAATAATTTATTGTCCTGATATAATACAATTAAAATTAGAGGTTTGTATAAAAATATATTTTTATTAGATTTTTTTTCAATACTTTACATAATTTCTGCACAGCATATAAGGCACTTTCGTCATATCTAAAATTGTAATTACCTATTGGGTAATGAGTTTTATCTAAAATCACAGTTTAAATATTCATAAAAAAATCAATTAGAATGTGTACTGTATGATTTAGCTCGTCTTCTTCTCTCAAATTCTTGCAACAACGCAGATCTGAAATGTATTTTATGCTGAACATGATTTTATTTATATTACACATTGAATGATTCACAAAATATATAATAACATATGCTTCATTAGTTTCCCAACATTTATTAAAGTAGTAAAAATATTTGGCTTACCTATACTGTTCATATTTCATTACAATCAACTGCAATTCTTGTTTGTAAAGACGTGTCAACATATCTGAATAGCAATCTAATTCACTCAGTCTAAACATGTTCCAATGCAGTTTATGATCCAACTCTTGATCAGCTGTAAACAATAACTGTATTTAAAATATATTTCATAGGCAAGGGAAGGGTAGAATGTTTACTACATTAGAGGTTGAAGATATATTTTAGTATAATATACTTTCTAAAAAGAATACTAAAGCCATGTAAATACACAATACATGTATCCTCGAAATTTTAATAATTGGAGAGGGACAAGTTCTATCAAGAGGATAATTGTTTTCTTACCTTTTGAATAAACAACAAGCCAGTGAGGTATCTCTTCCAAAAGATATGGTGGTACCAGAGTAGGGACAAGTGGGCTTACTAAATAGCAGCCTCCGACTAAACATGGATGTGCATATGTAGTCTGCTGTGTGATTTCACTGAAATTACAATTGGGAGGAAGTTTAACATTTATTATCTAAATATTCAAGATTATCATTGAATGAAAGTCTCATACTTAAAATAGTAAACTCCATGTTGTGGTGTTGAAACACGTTGCCAGGGTCGAGGCACACTTTCTAAGGGATGTGTCCAATGTGTAGTTTGAGTATTGTGGTCCATATAATAACGTCGGCCACGGAGTGTCCTGTCCACAGACCACCCAGGTGGCAAAGGTAGGTCACACTCGTCCGAGGCTACATATGCATTATGACATATTAAAAAATATTTTTTTTGTGTATTTTCAATTAAATTTTTTTAAAGATGTGAAAGCTCATAAAATGTAAACATTTAAATGACTACTAATAGTTGTAACACAATTTTCACTTTTCATGAAAATATATATTTCAAACAGTATATTGCGTTTTTGCATATATGCCAAAATTATTATACTGATTAATTGATTATAGAACAAATTATGAATAATGGAATATATTATAAGGTCAAATGGTTTACTAACCTTGACTGGATGAAATCAAATTACCACCATGACTTTTGTTATGATATGGTAGTGGTGAAGCATTTACATAGTTTGTATATATTGGAGATCCTTGATTTGTTGCATTATATGCTTAAAGCAAAAGACAATGCTTCGTTAATATCTTGTAATTATTGATACTAAATAACTTTGCACAAAATACTTACACTCAGTTGCATGAAGTCTAATAGAGTGTGGTGATGGAGGATGATGTCTAGAAGCCAGACTCAAATTTGATGATATTCTTTGCATGCTTGTCTCTCTTGATGAATACTGTTGCTGTTTTTGTTGTTGAACCTGAATGAAATAAGAATGATTGCCAGACTTTATTAAATTTATGTTACAAAGATCTAAAATTAAATTAAATGAGAAAAGAGGTAAAAGATTTATTATTTCCTAATGTAAAATATACTAGATTTTATATGCCTACATGGACACAAGACTCGAGATGGTGAGAGTATCTTGGTCAAGCTCAGTTCCTTTTTTAGTTCATACCCTCACAACAAATCCTTACATGTATTTGTTAATATAATTATTTGTAAATAATAGTGTAGTTGTGGCACCAGTTTCTTGTACAAACCATAGAGTAGGACTAGGGCGTTTAAAAACTTGTATTAAATGTTCCATAGTATCATGGGTATTGTTGACTATTTACAAATAAAATTTAAATATTTAGTCATTAAGTACTTGTTGTTGATTCTGATATATAGGATCCTCCTGAGTTTGTTTGTAATATCTGTAGCTGCTTTGACGGCTAAATGAATCATCAATATCATTTAGTGTTGAATGTGAAGCCTAGAATTTATAACAATCATTATTATTAAACATCATCATTATTAGAAATCATAATGTAAGCAAAAATATCTTCTATACAAATTACCAAAGTAGGATCTAAATAAAGTTGGGAATTGTAATTGCTGGCAACACTACCAACTTCACTTCCTGTAGACATATTTGCAAACCTGAAACACATAACATGATATGTGATTAAAAAAACCCTGTGTCATTTCTGTGTGTTATATAGAACACGGGGATACATACAAGGAGTGTTCAATAAATAGTAATAATGATATAGTTTGAAAGAATAAACAAAATAGGAATAGCCCAGACATTACATATAATATTAATACATAAATGCAATAAATTTTGATTTGTTTTTTTAAATAGAAGACATTTGTTTGTATCGGAACGTGTTTATAAAAAAGGATACAATTGAAGTTCGCGCGGTAATAAAATATGTATCTCTGCACGAACAATTTTTCTATGACCTGGTAAATCAAGACTTGACGAAGAATACTGAGTCGTTCTACGGTTGCGCGTGCTGAGTTCAAGCAAGAAAGAACTCTCCATAACGACGACCCGACACGGACATCGGTAGTGACGGCAAATGATTAAAAATATTGTCTTGATCGTTTTTCGTGTTACAGTTAGTTTTGTAACAGAAGAAGTGAATATTTAAATAAAGTTGTATTGTTTCATCAAGATAGCGCTTCCGGGCAATATTCCAGAGTTGCAATGGCTGCCACTCAAGGCTTCGAATTGATGATATAAGTGATTTCTACCTATTTTGGCGGTACACTATTTATTAAGGATTCAAGACGATTTTTGTAAAAATTCATTATTTTTAGCTTTAGTAAAAATAATTAATTAATAATGAGATAATGAGTATCATCTTTTCTTGAACACCCCAAGTACATAACCCCTGGTGGTATGCAATTTCTATATTAAATAATAGTATTTAATATATGTATATAGATACTATTTTAAATAACATTAGCAAATTAATAATAACCTTTTATTTTTAAAGCTCTAGAGGCACATGACTCTTGTACTTGATAAAGCAACAGCTGTTTCATCTAAATCTCATTATGTGAGATCTAGCGTCAATGGGATGTTCATTAGTGTGTCACTTACTTTAGGTACAGGGTACAAGTGGTTAGAAATCTCATGATCTTGTGTGTGGTGTGTGTGTGTGTGCTTGATATAGACTGCAGTATTACAGTGCTAACTTATATTATGCAACTATTTGAAAAACATATTTGAAAAATATCTCAGGAGATCAAAAAATGGGCAACAACTGACCAACCAGTAACTACTTAATATTTTATAAATATTATTCATTTCCTTAACCTTCCATTAAAGAAAAACAAATCACACAGGTCTAAATTGCATTTCTTGATACACAATGATAATTTGTTATAATTTTCTATTTAACATTAAAATGGAGCAACTGATTAAAACAGTGGTTGTAAATCAACATCAACATTCTTAGCGAACTAGACTAGACTAGTCCTTAAATTCATAAAAGCTCAAGTAATTGATAATAATTAATATACTGGAAATAAAAAGTTATAAATATTATATTTTTTATTTTATACAATATATGATTATGTCAAATGTTATTCAATACTAACATAATACCAAGCAGTGTTTATGGTAATTATGTACTAAATTTTTTGCTTGACAATTCTACAAAAATTGGTCTACCATTTTTAGATTTAAAACAAAAATTAAACCTGTAAGTACTTCTAAAGAACTTTAGTAAAGTATGTAAAATCATTTATCTTTCTTAGTATCCTCAAACTTCCTTTATTAAAGTACTAAAATGTTTAGATAGTGAAACCTAATACAGTACAATAGTAATTGTTAATGTTTTTACCATAAGTACAATATGTTTAGTCATACATTTTTTTTTCAATAAATTAAGTCACAATGTAATGTTTTACAGACCTGTGCGTTAAGTTAGGAGATGATTCACTGGGTGTATATTTCCCAGCATGGCCACTTATAGTTTGCGCTTTACCAAACTTATTTTCAATACTTTGACTGCTATCATTACTACTAAAAGGTTGACTGCGAGGTCTTCTACAGTTATTGCCAGTAGTCCATACATTGATAACTAAAACAACATTATAATATGTTTTTCTACGAATCCTGGCTAAAAGTAACAAATATTTAAAACACTTACTTGGTAAGTCTGGAGGAGTATCCTTCTTGATATATTTACCAACGACACCTTCGTTAATCGTTTTCTGACCTTTGCGTGATATCATCGTGATTTCAAAATATTATAATTAAACAAAAATATAACATCCTAAAATATTATTTTCTTTTACCTTACAAGGTTTATTTTACAATTCACCTAAATAATAAATATAAGAAACTTTGATGAATCAATTAAAGTATACCACAGACTATGTAACTGACAGTTAAGGGTAACACAGTAATGAATATAACTTCGCTCGACTCTCGAGTCTACCTTATTTTATGTCAAGCACTAAACAAAAATATTTTAATGTTTTTAGATGTAAATACCTAAACATAAACATAAAATAAATGAGAGTATGTAAAATAAAATATTATTGAGAGTAAATAGTATATAACATGGCTATAAGGAGTAAAGTAAAAGTGAACTTGTAAATAAACACGAATTTATCCTTTAATTAAATTTTTTATCCAGAAATCATGTTTAAAAATATTGGTTTGCATACGTGAGTCACTTGACACTGAGATGTAATTACTATTTGTTTTAACAGTGTATAATGTTTAACAGAATATTGACCACGTATTTATATTATAATTTTTAATTTACAACATGTTATGTTAAATAAGCTATATGGAATTATAACTTTTGAGGTGTTTTTTATTAATATTGGGTACATGTTAGGCGAAGACAAAATTTATTGATTGATATGGCATATAAATGATACCGTATATTATATTTTCTCCTAATTACTTACACTGACAAATAAACAACTGAATTCACAGTAATTAAATAAACTAATTCTGTAAGTAATACATTTCCTTCCTTCCTAAGATTTCCTGGTCGAGTTTTTTTTATTTCTGTATCAGCTGCGTGGATCTATATATAGGTATTTACTTAAGAAAAAGAGGTATTTATATTTTAAAGCTGAAATTTTAAAAACACTGTAAACCTTTCCTATTTCATTGTTAGTTTTTTATAGTTGTATTCAAACTCTCTCAATTTCCTCTCCCCCCTACCCTCTTTGCCTTCAAGATCTTTCAAATATGAAAGATCTTGAAGGCTTCAAAAAGTCACACATTATTCATGGAATAACATAGAAAATATAAAAAGTCCACGGACTCAAAAATGTTAATAAAGTTTTTAAGTGCAGTAAAGACACTAAGGTTTACGGATATTAAACCTTCAAAGTAAGTATATACATACACACAATACAATGAATATATACAACACAGTATATCACTAAAACTGAATTCAAACACTTTCAAATAAAATGCACGAATTTTATTTAGAAAGTTATTTATTAAGTACCTACTAGTATCTCATAATATCTCAAGGGCATTGTGAAAGGTCAAATTTTAAAGGTCGCTGTGACCTTTATCATGCATGCACATGAAAACCGGTACCAGTAGGTATCTGTTACGAAAAGCAGCGTACATACTAATATGATTTTAGACTGATTAGATTAGTCCCGTTAGGTATTTTGTTTTGCAAATTAGTTTTTTTATCATTACCAAGACTATCAAAGTCCTACCTAGTCTTTGAGAAGAGCAGCATCTTGCATACTAGATAATATGTAGAGATAGATCTCAGTGACGAGACTCATACCAGCATTTGACAACGAAAATAATAATCATTGCAGTAGCCTCATAATTGGTACAAATAACAATAGTGTAAAGGAGTAAATACCTTATTAATTTTAAGTGTTTTTAATTTGGTCATATAATTATTGGCATGAAAGATTACACAGGAAGTTGGTTACCGAAAGAGTATCCATCTAGGTCAGAAGTTTTCATATTATTTCAATATTTTCTTTAATAAAGTAAAAATAAGAAATCAACAGATATGCAAAACGATGTGTATATATTTTAGTTCAGATAGTTTATTATTCTTGTCTGTACTGGTATGAAAATAAGCAAATTCTTACAACCGTCGTTCATAAAACAATTGCAAACGCGGCATTGCCGTGTGCGAATATCACAGTCAATGTTCACAAGATTGAATATAAGTTTCGTTTTTAAAAATGGGAAAATCTATTAAAAAGTTAGTGTATGATTTTGACAATTTAAATTTTAAATAATAATGCTAATATAACAATGTGTTTTAGGGCTAAATCAGAACGTATAAATGCATTAAGAAAACAATATGATGCATTCCTCGAAGAAGATAGAAAACGCAAGTGTCGTAATGATTACATAATGGGATGGCTGGATAAATTCCAGACATCCTCAACAGTTTCGTCAGCACGGTCCCAGGTAAAATAAATAATACGTATTGCTCGCGGCTTTACTGAAGTGGTTTTCCGTTATGCTTTTAAAATGGTAAAGTAATAACGGATTTATTCTTTAAGATATTAACTTTGCAAAAATCGTTCCGATGTAGTTATGTTCCTCCTCGAAAGGCCATATCACAAAGTATATTCACATACTCTACTTTAATAATGTTTTTGTTGTGATTGCGTCGGCTACCTAATAGACAGTTTTTGTAAAGATATTAATAGAGTATTGTTAGACCACAAAAATGAAGCGTTGTTTTTTTAAAGGAACGTGCAACCAGATGTCAGATACGACTTCTTCAGCGACCCGAATATGAGCAAAAAAACCAAAATATTTCATGCTCACCAAATATCAAGCATCCTTTGGCCGAAACCTTTGAGGAGGCTACAGTACTAAAGGCAGTGAGCCAAAAATACATATTGATACCTAAAATTTCGCCAGATAAATATAAATATCGCAACCAATACAATGAAAAAACGTTTTCAACGTTAGATAATGACTCTGATTGGAAAAGTAAATATAACATATTAGATGAATTAAAAGAAGACCAAAAATCTAGTCATTATACAGAATTTATGGCTAAAAATGATACTTACCATGATTTACCAACGAAAGACGTGTCCATTAATAATCAAAGTTCTTCATTTGATCTGAATAAGGAACGTGAACCAGTTGAAGAAATTTTATTTAATGAAAATATAAATAAGATGCCTTCAAGTGAAACTCATTCAAAACAAGATATTCAATATAAATTGGACGAGAAAAATGGTTTGTGTAAGACAGATACGGTTACAAATTCTAATGAAATCTACATAAAATGTGACCCACAAGCAAAAAAAACAGTGCGCGATTGTTTAGAAAAAAATGCCTGTAGTGAAAAATCTGATATGCAAGAAACTCAGATTGAAACACTAAAGGATCATGTGATAAAAAACTCAAATATTAAAAACCAAAAACATGATAAATCTATAAAGGATAACAACGATAAAAAGTGCATACCAGTACATGTAATAAAAGCTGACTACAATACCATGAACAATGAATTGAAATCACAAAATGTAACAACTCAACCAATAATCAATAATGTATCGCAAGATTACAACTCGTCATCTATTGACATATCAGATAGAAAAGAAGTAACAGAGTGCAATAATTTACCTATTGATGACCAAATAGAAGATAATAAGGATGTACACAATGAAATAATTAATATCCAGGAACATTCTTCAGATGTAAATGAATTGGGAATAATATCTAAAACTTCACTTGAAATCGAAGGTATGACCCCTCAAACTATTGAAAGAAATGTAGAAGACCAATCTCAGATCGAAGAATTTGAAGCAGAACAAAAAGACTTATTTTATTCCGAAGACCAAAATGTTAATTATACTTACAATGAAGAACAGGTCGCAGGTGATATTTACGAAAACAATGAACAGTATTCATATTATGAGGCTACTAAAGAAGATACAAATCAATATGTTTCAAACTTAAATGAACACGAAGAGTCAACAGGACAGTACGATCCCAATTACGAACAACAATTCAATACATATCAAGACGATCCAATACAAACTCAATATACTGCTGATGACTATCCCCATAATGAAAGCGTAGATCAACAACAGCAACTCTACGAAAATTATGATCAACAACAAGTAGATACTCTTTTGGGGACTCAACAGCAACTAGATGAAAATTCGGTATATGAAGAAAATGTAGGAAATATAGAAAATATTTATATTCAAGATTATACCCAAGAAACAATCCCACAGAATGAAGTATTGGAGAATCTTGTAGAACGACAGCTTAATATAGAAGATGGTCTGCCTGGTGGTGATCAAACGGTAGTTGCAAATATAAATGAAAAAAATGCTTCCCAAGAAAAGCTTAGCACTGATTTGAATGTTGCATAAATACCATACAAAGTGACTAAGGGTAAGATTGAGAAACTAGAATTATAGCGAAATATTGTCCGTATGTCAAAATTCAGTACTTTTCTGGCACAAGGGAGTTACACTAATTAGCGCCGACTCTTAGTCTCATTTCAAAATCCTACCATTACACTTTAGGTTTGAAGATATAAAATATGAAAACGCGAAATATCTAATAGTTAATTTTACTATAATATTATTTAAATGTGAAATGAGATAGTTCTAAAATCAATCAACAAGATGAAGCTTTTTGTCCAACCAATAATCCATTTCATTTGATTTGTTTTAGGCATATTTTAAATATATTAAATTATTGATTTAAGTAAGTTTTAATACCGTCACTAACCTTAAATATTACTTGTGTTTACAACAATTATTGTTTATGTCCATGTTTTAAATTATGTGGCGTATGACAAATTATAAGTTATATAATTAACATAAGTTAATGGCGTGTTTAATTTTTGTTTTTGAAATGAAAACATTATCTGGCTTAACAGATTGCTAAAAAAGGTCCCAAGAAGATTAAATATATTGAGACATTACCTACCCCTTTTTTGATATCCGAGGTGGAAATGCATTTGCGCATGCCCTCAAAGGTTGCAAGGGTATGTACCCACACCAAAATCTGTGCTATTCAGAGACTGCGTGAACAATACCTACTAAAACCACCTCGAGTAGTTCCTACAAAGCCGCGTTACAGAGGCTCCGGGGTCGCTTTCGCATTCTACCAGGACACATTATCTATACCTACCCAGTAATAATTTTTCGGTAGCAACAAAATACTTATATAAATAATATAAAATCATTTATTTATAAATAGGTAACAAAATGTTCAATTATGAACGTTAAAAAAAGAAAAACATTAAATGCTTCTTATTTTACATTTACTGCCAGCTCTCAAATTAAGGGCGTAGAACGGATGAGGAAAGCTCTCCGCCACACTTTTTAATCGCTAAGTTTTTTTGTTTTACACAATGTTTGTAAGGAGCTGCAACCATTACATCATGTTTCACATGACATGTTAGGGAATTAATAATAATAAAATAAATTAAAAACAAAGATTTATCCTCTATCAGCAGGAGGCGTTGTGAAATAGGATCACGCATTCTCGTGGGAACAAAACGCAAATCATAGTCGAAATAACTAACATCACCGCATACACGAATTCAAGTCCGACCAGTCAGTACAGTAGCTAGCTAGCTAGTATTTTATTGTTCACACGAAAATTGTCGATAGTAATTTGAAATTCTATGCGTACCCGTGGTTTGGTGGTACATTAGTAAGCATAATATCTCCAGGTAGCGCTAACACGAATGTCGAGTGTTGACTCAATATCCTGTATTATATAATGTAATCTATGCTTCCCGATACTTGGCAGTTGGCATTTGGCAGCTTCGAAATTACGATTGGCTTTCACGTTAGTGGTAGTTGGTTAACAGTTTACACTTCACCACAGTTAGAATCTTAGTAATATTGAACATTTGAAGAATATTAAAAAACCTGGTGATTAAAAAAACCTGCGTTTAAACTTTAAAGTATTCAATCAAAATGACGTTGCCACCCGCTTTAGCAGCTCGTCTCGCTAAACGTGGAATTTTAAGTGCAAATAGGACTGATCAACACACAATACATGCTAGTGAAGAGATCATAGCAGAAGATTATGATAACAAACCGGATCAGTCAACGATTAAAGAAAACTACTGGGAAGGTATTGAAGGAGTTAACGTTGATCCAATTAAAGGGCATAAAGGTTGTCCCAATAAAAGTAATATTTACCACGAATGTTCAAAGTTCTGTGTTAAAACCTGGAAACAAGGTAAAGTTACTCCAAGTGAAAATTACTTAGAAAACAAGCGTAAACTCTTAGAACTGTGGCCTCTGCCAGTAGGTTGGGAGGAAATTTATGATGAAGGAACGGGATATTACTATTTCTGGAATTTACATAACAATTTGGTGTCATGGTTACCACCTTGTCATCCTCGCGCTTTTCCCAGTGAGAGTGCAGCCCATTTAAGAGAAGAAAGATTGTTGAAAGAAGGTGACGAAAGTGATGACAGCAGTGACACTTCAGATCAAGAAATGCCACAGAAACTCAAAAAGGAAAGAAAGATTAATAGAAAAGAACAGGAGCGCAACACTGTTCATCATAGAGATAAGAAAAAACATAGAGTTAAAGATAACGATTTGGATCCAATGGATCCTGCTGCTTACTCGGATATCCCCCGCGGGAAATGGACTGCTGGATTGGATGCTCATGCTAAGACTGGAGTGGACACCACAGCTTCTGGTTGCTTGTATCAAATGCGGCCCTATCCAGCACCTGGTGCTATACTCGCTGCTAATTCTCAAAAAAGTTTACCTTCCCCAACTTACAATTAAATTCAAATTTAAATTTCATAAACTCCTAATATATAATGAAATTTTGTTGTTTGTGTGGTTACCTTCCTAGTAAAAAACACTTGATATGCCTTTAATTTTTTTATGTATGCACTGTGTAAAATAAAATGAAAAGTCATTGATATATTTTATATAAAAAAACATCTTCCTTATTGTTTTATCTTGTAGGCGAATTAGAATTTAATATTGTCATTAAATGCAACAGTATAGAGAAATTTATAGTAATTAATAGTTTCTTTGTGACTTTGTGTAACTTTTCAGCATCCAGGAGAGTGTACAATGAAACAGCTAAAATTGGTAGAAGTCTCGTGATGACTTTACAGTAAGTATAAAACTTCATAATTTAGCAAATTGTTTCAAATGAACATGTAAATTCATGACTGTAAGGTTTTTGATGTCGAACAGCAAATTCTACTGATTCTCACATTACTCTTTATCAAGTAGTAAGAAGCTTTTTATTAGAATAATTACACTTTTTTTTAATTAATAGAAATATTTGGGTTTATAAAAGTGACCATGGTTATGATATTATTCCTAGAAGACAGTGAGAAAGATATTTAAATGATATTGATATTGTTGAATTAAAGTATTCTTCAAAAACTTCTTTGAAAATCAGTATGGTGTTTAATTTTTTAATTATGTTGGTGTCAAATTACTCTCCATGTCAAAGTAAAAAATCATTTATTCATATAGGTAACACAATGTACACTTATAAACGTCAAAAAAATACATTAAATGCTTCTAATTTTACATTTACTGCCAGTTCTTAAATCAAGGGCGTAGAATGGAAGAGAAGACTGGCAATAAACTCTCCGCCACTCTTTTTAATCGTCAAGTTTTTTTTTGTATTACACAACGTTTGTAAGGAGCTGCAACCATTACAATATGTTCCACATGACATCAGCAGGAGGCATGCTGAAATAGGATCTCGTGTGAACAACACGCAAATACATAGTCGAAATAACTAATATCACCGCATACACGAATTCAAGTACGACCAGTCACCACAAGTAGCACCCGTTCACGAGTATCATGCATGGCCATCGGCCCCCTCGCTATATTTTAGGGAGAGAGACAACCCGACGCATGGACGACGCCACAAGCAATAACATTTAAGCGAGCAAGACGATCCTTGAAATGTGAACTTGGCTACATAAGAAAATAATAATAATACTAATTATACTAAAACAATTTGATACCACATGGTCACGGTTTCTTTCCACTTTCCACAGTCGTGGATGTTGACGATCGCTCCAATCGTTCTATATATTCCATATTTTAAAAAAATGTTGAGTTTATTAAAATCTGATATAATATTAGAAAGATGTGAAAATTCAACATCTGCATTACCTCCTAGAGTACCAATATATGTTGTTCCTAAGTACATCTAACAAGATTAAGTCCTACTTGATTACGGTTATCTATTTACGAAGTTTTTAACTAGTGTTCTTATATCAACTTTCCAACTTTACCCAAAAAAAATGACGGGATAAGATAAATATACAAAAGGTTCGATCTTAGTTCGTTCCCAAGTATCATACAAAAATTAAGTTATTTTCAAACTTTAACTGTTAACAGGAAATAAATTGGCAACGTACCTAGTTGATACTTCCACGGCATTATGTATATGTCGCAGTAAAGTAGTTAAATCAGAGAGTTAATTGAATCTCTAGATAGTTAATTAAAAATCGATATTCAATCAAGTCGCTAAAGTTCGAGAGAAACGTTTAACGAGATTCCTAAACGTTCCTAGGCAACAAGACCAACCTAACCATTTACAATAAAGCAAAACACGGATTTTCCAAGTTCTCAGTTCTTCACGATCACACCGAAATAACAAAAACAAATGAAATAATCATGGCGGAGTCTTTTTTTACATTGATAATCAACACGTTGGTAGTTCAGATAGATAGTTAAACGATTTCGACATATAATTAACTGCCTAGAAATTCAATTAACTCTTTGATTTAAATACTTTATACATCACCGAATATGCAACGATAAGTATTAAATATTTTAAGATCTTATCTATCGAAATTAATTACTTATAATAAAATTATAGTTTTGCAATTACTTAAAAAGGTATCCATATCGGACAATGCCAAAATGAATACCTAAAAATATTTTATTAATCATGGTTGAAGGTATATTGTGTAATAATACCTAATTATGTAATAATTGCAATTGTTTTATTCAGTAACAATGCCCCGTAACTACGTCCGGAAATCGTTACATGCAACATGTGGCAAAGGTTTGAGAACGTCTGTTTCAATCTTTACCCGTTGGGGTAAGGTTAAAAAAATAATAAAGGTATTTAGTCACTAAAAGCTATGGACTAAAAAACCATTGACGACATCTCACATTAATAATAACGATTTTAGAAAAAAAAACAATCTTTACCCTATTTTGTAGCCGTATCTCTATGTTTTTATTTACTAATTTTCTCTGCTTTGGAACAGATTTAACAATATGTTATTGATATGATAGAAAAGTATAGTTTTTGCTAGTCACTAATCATAGCCATAAATTAATATTTATTGTTCTACAAGAGGTTCAAACATCACTCTGCTCATCAAAAAATCGTTCAATCTTGCCCCCACTCACCCTAACTAGTTTAAAACTAGATTTGTTTTCGTCAAAACGTGGCTACGGCCATTATGGCACACTACGTAGTTTGCCACCTAACGTAAATTTTTCCTCTTGTCATCATTTTATTTCTCCACGAAACTTTATTTTATTTTATTTTACTAACGAAAAACTTACAAACACGTGATACATACATGTGCATTAATGGCAGTCTGCACAACATTTAGCGGGAACATTAAAATGATAAAGATAAAATAACTTAAACATGAAATTTAAAAAGAAAAACTAGACTAAAACATACAAATGTGCAATTTAAACATTTTAATATATGTCACTATTGGTCAGGGATTAACACTCAACAGTGGCTGCAGCATCTTACGCCTAAAGACATGGAGACTGTCATAAAATGGATCTGCTTCGAATGTACTCAGAGCGTGGTTTAATACAGATCTGTTTAGAGGCGTATTACAACCAACGTTGGTCCTCACTGCACGAACGTAAAAATGGACTAATGTGTTTCTTGTGTTCCTCTTTAGGAGAAAGTTCATTTGACTTAAATCGTAAGGTAAATCTACTAAGATAAAATTAAAAAAATATATATAGTGTCGATCAGGCGGCATCTATCGCGGAGTGATTGCAGGGGAAAGAAAGTATTTTTTCATACTCGCGTTTATAGCTAATTTTATCATATAATCGGCATAGATGTTTAGAGAAATGGCGGTTAATTCGTTCGATTCTGTCAACATAGACAGAGGGGTCCAAACAACACTACCATATTCCAAAATGCTACGGACCAGAAAATTGAATAGTGTGATTTTAGGTTTTACATTTTTAAAAGACTTAGTCGACCGCCTTATGAAACCTAGCGATATAGAAGCTTTATTAACTATTGCATAATAATGAGGTATGGACGATAAATTACTATCTATAACTCCTAAATTCCAAATTTCATGGACCTGGAGTAGTAGTACTCCGTCGATAGTGTATTACGAGGGGTTAGTTTATTTTTAGAAGAAGTAATTCGCGAATATTTTTTTGTATTTAGAACCATTTTGTTATGATCGTACCACCTCTGTATATCTACGTCACTTTGCAATAACTCTATGATGAATACTTTAAAAATTTTCATAATTACATATCGGATATGGATGGATATGCGGATGGCACACAATGAAAATTACTATATTTTTTAAACGAACCGATATCATTTACAAAGAGTAAATAGGACAGGGCCAAGACGAGAACCTTGTGGTGCATCTGAGGTGGAAGTGTATGATTGCGATTCTATACCATACAACTAACACAAACTGAGTTCCAACTTCAATCCGTCAAATACGACGCAAACCACTTTAGTAACCCCTCCAATACCATATCAGTGATCCAACTTTTTCATTAAAACATTATGAGTTTGTCGAAGGCACTAGAAAATTCTGTTTTATACAGTGAATTTGTTTTCTCTCATAAGGCATTTGCCTTAAAATGTACATACAAGGGATTCGTATCAGTAGATCTTTTGACACAGAAACCTAACTGAGCAGTAACCACAAAAACTTTACAGTGTGCTTTGAGTATTGGGCATAGAAGCGATTGAATAATCTTAAAAAAAGTATTTAAAATAGAAATGGGTCTGTAGTTTGTAACAATATTTGTCTTACCCTACAACAAAGACACAAAGAAAACAACAAACTTGGTGCAAGCAGTCATTGCAAAAGGCAATCGAAGATGTTTAAAATAAAAAAAAATGGGGTTAAAGGCATCTAAACTGTATAATGTACCCCGAACAACTTTAAGACGTTTGGCAGCTACAGTAAATCTACAAGCTGATGTAGCAACTCATCTGAAATTGGGAATAAATAGTACGTTACACGAAGAAATAGAAAAATAATTTGACAGGTACAGAGGTCTAGCTCAGAAGAAGAAAACGAACGTTTGTGGGATGACATTTCTGACAAAAGTCGAGATAGAAGCAATATGTATACTAATACTATAAACCCGAAAACTATTGGTTAGGTTGAACACGCTATCAAACCCGCTACAATACTTGGTAGTGGCAGATATCTGTTTGGTAATAATGTCTTTTCTATAGTTGCGAGTTATTATTTGTATAGCTCAGTAAAATATGAGTAGGTCGGGGAGACATTACAGTTTCAATCGAGTACGCATTTCTGCTTTACAAGACTAGCCTCAAGTTACAGCCCGTGAATCCGCTGTCAATACCAGTGCTTGTTGCATATCATACTTGTTTGACTAATAAACCTTATCACTTTCATAATTTAGATCTGTGACAACAATATTGATTTTATATTTGACAGATTACATCGTTATCTTGATAATATTGACAGTTGATATTATATGTAATTAAAATATAAGCATTTAGTTAACGACATCTAAAATGTGCTTCCACTCAGAGTTATATTTTATATTTATGAGTGTTTTTTTTTATTTTGACACCTCAATTTGAATTGTTACATACCAACAAAGAGGCATGACAAGAAAATCAACCCTAGTTCAAACTTATGAACACTTTAAACTTTTATCATATCTTTTTGTAGTAAAATTTTAAAATGTATTAAATTTCTTCATTAGTTTCACTCATCTTGACAGTACAAAAATAAATAAAAATCACACATTTTCCTAATCTGAATTTGGAATTATCTTTTTTAAAATTCAAACTTAATAATACAGAGCGTACAAATTCTTAAAAGGCCAGCAACGCACTCGCGAGCCCTCTGGCATTGACAGTGTCCATGGGCGGCGGTATCACTTAACATCAGGTGAGCCTCCTGCCCGTTTGCGTTTAAAAAAAATACCAAAACCAGCCAGATGCAAATAGTTTAGCCAAAGAGATTTTATTACATACTTCATTGTTACAAACTTCATTCATACATACTATGCGAAAAAAGTTTTTCCCCAACCTAAAATAATTCAATTTCATGATTTAACTTATACCAACTAGTAAGTATTGCTTGATAGTAAGGTGACGCGTTTGTTATATTAATAATTGTCCAAATAAATACGCGTATAATAAACGTATTTAATTTAGTACAAACTCGACCTAGCAAGTTCACTCCTCATGATATATGCGGTAAACGATGCAAAGGGAACCAATACCTGCACGCAAAGCTAATGGCTCCAAGCAAGTCGAACGGAATGTGCAGGGTCATCGACTAGTCGAGCTCTATTTGATCAAATTGAAGCTTGTACTGGCGAGCTACCGCCCAGAAGTGCTCCTATACTCCTTGCGGGGCCGAAATTGCGTTAGTTCACGCTTCGTTAAGTGACCATTCCTATACGAATACGTTTGGCTGTGGACTGTCAGACCTGTTGAAACAATTTTTGACGTGACGTCTTATAAATCGACGAACGAAGACGTAACGTAACACGACTCATTCCGCATGAGAACGATCGGCCTAAGCGTTTGGCTTGTGACGCACGTATTTTAAATTGTTAATAGCACATTGTTCATTATAATTTATATGTATAATTTAAGTAAAAAGAAAATATTTAACGAGTCCAAATATATGTTAATTTAGTGATAACAATTCAATTGAATTCGTAAGTGACATTACATTTGACAACAATTTTTTTGGAGCCCTATACTAATTGGGGTTCGCTTATAGAATAAATGTCCTCAAAAGGATGACATACTGGAGTCACTCTCACACGTCACGCGCTGGCTTGGATGATAACCAAATCCGTGCAAAGTATTGCCAGCTATTAGAGTATACCAGTCACAAGTCGAGTATCTTCTTTCAGAATATCAAAAAGTTCATTTAAAATCTTGATCAGATTTTACTTGTAAAATTCGTTCAATTTTATTAATTAATGAAGTTTTTAGCTATAGTTCATAGTGGTGTGATGCAAAAATAAACTATACACAGGACGGACCAAAATAACGCAATATATAATATTTTATTTCATAAAATAAAATTAATGTTTTTTAAATTCAATATTGTCATTAAATGCAACATGTTTGACTACACTGCTTTCTGTCTACCTTTGTATAAAGAGGTATTGAAGCATATTAATTTTCAGTAATTACATATCCATCTGTTGTTAAGATATAAGAATTTTGTCACGTTCTAGTTTCCATTGACTTGCTTCCCATCGAGGGCTATAAAACGAAGAATATCCTCCGAAGTCACCACTCCCACCGCTCGTTCTATAGTACTTTCTGTGAATTTCAATTTATATTATTATTAATTATTATTTAATTTGAATTCGACTAATTTGGAACTGAGATTGAGGAAATTATTGGCAAATGTCGATTTTGTCTATTCGTCTCGGTGGCTATTTGACTTCGCGGACGATTACTGTGAGTGTAACCACGGTCAATCTTTAAAATAATTTAAAAGTTAATTATGAATGATTTTGAATATTGAATATTGAACGAAGTCAAAGTCACGGTTCGACAGGTATCATCATACTTAATATGAAAAAAAAAAGAATAAATGAACGAAGCTCGCGAACTGCACTACCGTGGCGGCCACCACCGCTTTCTCTCTTCGCAGAGACTCTAGAAACAGAAACAGCTACCTGTCTTCACGACAACAACATATGGAGATATGTCGAGCAGTCTCGAGATGGCGCCCAGCGAAGGCTCGTCGCTCAAGTTCACTTTATAATACTTCTTCACGATAAACTTCGCTAGTTCTTCCGCATGGGAACCGGGGAAGTTGGCCAGTCTCCGTCGAGCATCGTCTGCGGTGAAGACGCCTCGTATCGACCTGCAAATTGCGAGTATCGTTAGATGGCACAGTGCACGCATTGTTGTTTCAATGTGCTCAATGCGGTTTACAAAATGAGATAATAAAGTATATTAGAAAAGCCAACGACTGAAGCGTACGAATAATACATCTGACGAAACCTTCGGAGATTGTCATCGCATCACATGTAATGTAGGACGAATTCTATTACGACGTATATGTATATTAATAAAACGACGAGCAGGAAAATCATTAGCGGACGGAACTCATAATATTTTTTTAACGGATTTTAGGTATTCATTTTTGTCTTTAAATTATCACGATGACAATTGGTAGTCCATTTTGAAGTAAAAAAACTATATTATTTCTTCTCGGTAATTGTATACTTTTGACTAACGTGCTAGTTATGTCAGACGTAAGTGACTGGAGACTTATAAACAGTTCTACTTTTACGAGTTTTTTGTTGTCAGTCTGTACTAGTATATTTTTGTTTATTACAAGTTTTGTTTTGTCGTTTATATACCTTTTCCACTTTGTTTTTTAGAATAGAGCGGGAACTCAAAACTGTTAGCCGGGCAGCTAAATACGCGTAAGAGAGACAATGGATTGGAGAAGAGAATTAGATTGGGGCAGTCAAGGATAAACAAAAACAATACAAGTCATTAAATAAAATTTACCCTTTATCGTCAACGACGGTCAGTAGCGCCTTGCCGGTCGTCCGTAAGGTCGCAAGAGCTTCGCTGAGCGTAGTGGTGCTTGATATCGATGTTGGCTCTTGTAGCATTCCAACATTAATAGGCTTGTCCCACCACCTAATAGTACAAAAGAAAATAAACAATAGTTCGATAGTGATACCTGTCCTACGATCCAAGAAATACGAGGGAACTTCGGCTGATCTTTAGCGTTTCAACGTTATTTTTTTATATGTTGTACTATATTTGTAATTTATATACAATATGTGAAATTTGATATGAAAATACAAAACATTAGTAAAAGACATGAGGTGAAATTTATTTCCACATGTCACAAGATATGGTCAGTGCGAGCGTTCATGTGGAAATGTCGTCGTCGGCTCACCACAAGTGTTCTTTCCTAGGCGTGGCTTGAAAACCGCGGGCCTCCATCCACTGGTCGGAGATGAGCTTGGTCATGTAATTCCGAATGCTGTCGGGCAACAAGACCACACAACGTTGACCCCTCTCGAGGGTTTTAGCTGCTTGCACGGCACCGGCTACGGCGGCACCGCTACTGCCACCTGAATACATTTTGCCAACTCACCCTTAACGGCGAAAGAGACGCTCAGTCTGCCCACTCTTACAAACGGCACCGTTTTAATTATCATTTAATCGTAAATAAATAATGAATATAAGATTTTATTATAGTACTTAACATAGAGTTAAACATTAGTTATTAAATCATATTATAATAATAATATTATTAAAACAAATTAGGAAAGTTCCATATATGAAAGGTACAAAAATTTCTTTTTCTAATTCTAATTTTATCTTCGCATCTATTTTATTAAAGTCTATGGCTACACTATTATTTTGACAGCAATGATGACCTTAAAATTTTAAACATTTTTGTGAATATGAATGTCCGTAGACAATCGTATAAAGTGTGATAAGGTTTCAATAATACTTTATCAGTGGATAAAAGAAGTTTTTATCACCGTGAGAACATTACGCACATGTTATGCTTATCTTGATATGGTCTTAATGAACACGATAAGAAATTAATAGAGAGTGTTTCATAATGAGTAAAAACAATTATTTTTGTTTAAATTATCGATAAAAAGAACTTTAAAATCGAACGTTATTATTTATATCGTAACTAAGGGGAATTCATACCGACTATTATTAGGTGAACTAAGATCTAAGAACTAATGTATCAGGCAACTCACCTTTGGATAAAAGTGAGTCACAACTGATATGGTAAATAAAGACATACCACACAAAAGCCCCTCCTTTTGAATAAGTTTTCGGGCCATCGGCAGGGACCCTGAGTCGTCGGTTTTGACCCATCTGTCCACTACCGATCGGTCCAGAACCCGCGGTAGAAAGTCATAACCGATACCTTCCACCTGAATTACACGTTAACTCAATAAAATTATCACTAAACTAGCGGACTTTCTTTTCATATATATTTCAACGTCAATATTGAAAATTAATTGCAATTTGAGGTTATGTTGAAGGTTAGGTTAAGTAAATATAATACTAGGTGGTAAAAGAATTCACATTTTAGTCTAAATCGTATTGTATTCAAAAATTATGTCTGTTAACTTTGATCGATCACGATCACGATTGCGATTGCGATTGCGAATACGATCAACACCGGTTCTTATTTTGTTTCCGAGTTATTTACAAACTCCAACACTCCTTCAATATTTTGTATCAAAACCAAATGATGTCAAGGAAAGGGGCACTATTTTGCTCATATGATTTTTCATTTTACACACTCGGAAGCTCTCCAAAATAAATATATTTTTAATATGGCTGCTTAGCCTAGCTTTCTTCGATAATAATCTATCCAAGACTCTAATATGTTTTGCATTCGACCCCTGAAATAGCGTGTTTAACCAAGCTCTTCAGCTTCACAATACCAAATATATAATTGTAGAAGTATAAATAATTTGAAATCTGCACATTTCGATAAGAGTATTAATATCAATTTCGCGTAATATTGGAAAAATGACGCAAACCATAATATGATTACGCTAAACGTTGTTTAAACAAAATAGTTTATCAGAAGTTTATCGCTTATTTCAACACGAGTTGAATCAAATAATATTTTGCTAACAGACAAACATGAAAGATAAGAAATCTTAAAAGATATGATCGATATATTATCTTAAGTTTTTTGAACTTTGCACTTTTGACTCCCGATTAACAGATACCGGTTTTTCGGTTTTAGATCTATATTTCTCTATTTTGTATATTTGACATTCAGTATTTCTTAAGATAGTTCTAGTAGTAATATCTATACAATGAATGTCTTAGCTAAAATAAGGGTACAGGGTACATTTAAAAACAATTAATAGTTATGAAATATAAAAAACAAAACCACTATAAAGTGCTATTCAAGATATAAAGTCTCTTTCTAGAATTTTGAATGTTGGTAAACTAAATCTAATAAATACATACCTCATACAGTTGGACATCACTCGTATTGAGTTCTTCTGGCTGGGCCAAAATGGACCCGTAAGGATCAACACCCACTATGATACACTTAGGACATCTTTCCTTAATTTTATGTGCCACTCCTGAGACAGTACCGCAAGTGCCTGTCGTTATAACAACCATGTCAATATCGTCATCCAAGGACCAAAGGATTTCCTCTGCCGTGGTGTCATAGTGAGCCAGGGGATTGCACACGTTGTTGTACTGCAGATGGTAAATATTATTATAATTTATATATTATTAATGTACATATGGGTTATATGTATTCTAAGTTAATGCAGTTGTATACAGACTGATTGTCTTATAGGTAACATATACACAAGACTGACAACACATTTAAAAATTGATACATATAGTAGGTATGTTTATAAGTCTACAATTTGCAATTTAACTATTCTTATATTTTAAAAACATTGTAATAGCTATTAGATAGCCTAACGTTAAGTAACAAAAAAAGTTGAGAAACTATTTTTATATGTATTTGCCATACTGCTATAATACAAACCATATTAGGTTTCTAATGTAACATTTCATGATTTATCACAGTACATATTCTGTAAATAAATAAAAAATTACATAATCAATTGTGTCGATTAGTTGTGTGAAGGCCACATTCAAATAGCGTGCAAATCAATCACATCAATACAAGATTTGTCATTACAGACCAATACTTATAAATAATGCCCTGGTATTTGGCTAGAAAACTCTCAGAAATTCATTATTCAAAGAAGGCAAATAATAAGTGTTGGTAGCTTTTACAGTCTTCAATTTAATCTTATATAGGTTACCTGATCAAGCAGCACAGCATCAGGTATTTCAGTAACAAGTCGTTTGGCAACACTGATATTACTTTCAGGTGATTCACTGGGTGCCTCAGTAGGAGTCCTAATAATTTCTGCACCGAGGGCCATAAGAGTATTCACTTTTTCATCTGACATCTTTTCTGGCAGTACTATTATACATCTGTAACCTATAACACATGGAGACATAAAACTATAACCTGTATGTTTCATAATTAATCTTTTAAAATATGTACAAATGTAATAAAATATAAACAAATAAAACTTCTATTATTATTTAACAAAAATAATGTTTATATTATTATTTACCTCTTACTGCAGATGCAAGTGCTAATCCAATTCCTGTATTGCCTGAAGTGGGTTCAATAATCACTGATTTCCCTGGTTTTAAAATTCCCTTTTCCTCAGCATCTAATACCATTCTATAGGCAATTCTATCCTTTACCGATCCACCAGGATTTAGAAATTCACATTTCACATCTAAAAGTTCAATGAAAGTAACAAGAATAATGATTTGCAAATTATACATGAATTATTACATTTAAGTAAGTAAATACTTACAAAGGTCACATTCCAATCCTTCCTCTTTTGGTATATTAGAAAGTTTCACTAGAGGAGTGTTTCCAATACAATGTAGAATATTAGGAAACACTTTTTGATTTCTATCCCTAGATAAATATCAAAAAAAAAATTAAAATTACGAATTGATTGATGAAAATGTTAAAAAAAAATTATAATTGTATTGGTATAAATAAACAAGAATGGCAAGTTTCCATTTTTAAAATAAACATGTGCTTAATTATGATGTTATCCCAAATAAAAATCACTTAGACCGTAGAATATATATTTAAATTTAATCAATTATTTAACAAGTATTTTAAAATATATTATATTCTCTTACTTACAATGCGTCAACGATGTGTTTCATGTTCTTAAGGTTAAAATAATCAGTGGAACTCGCTGTACTATCTTCCATTTTCTGTTCTTTTATTTTGTTTTACTTGTAAGAAATTATTACTACTATTAATTATGCAGAGGTTTCTTAGAGTAGCCAGAATACGTTTATTTTGTCTTACATACAGCTAGTAAGTAAAGCCTAAAATGGAGTGTACAAGTAGCGGTTCTGAATTTAAATTTTAAATCCACATTCTACAGGTGACAGTGATGGAACACAGATAAAGGATGGGATCTATATCAAAGAGTACATTATAAATTGGATATTATAGAGTCAACACTTATACTCTGATTTTTAATTCCGTTGAATTCTGACAGTTATCATTTTTTGGCAAGTCAGTGATTACAAACCTTTTTGGGCTGGAGTCTGAACATCTGAGTCTATACATAAATTTTATTTGTTAGTGAAAGGATATATTTTTGATTGTGAAAGTGAGCACCACTTTAAAAGTGGCTTTACGGCGAGTGATTATTGCGTCCTTTTTCATCACACGCAATAAATAACGTACAAGTAAACATAATATATTTTTATTAAAATCTTCAATCATCATTAATACTTATCCCTATCTTGATTATCATTATCACTGGCATGAATAATTAAAGAGTCTGCGACTGTGTCAATCGTGTCGTCGAGAGTGCACATCAGTGCTCTTCTTTGATTGTATGGCTGATACATTCCTGCCATTTTTCAGGAGTAACATAACTTGTCCAGTAATAGCTTTTTTAACGGCGGAAACCATTTTAAAACTTCTGTTGTGTCTTGCGATATGCCCCTTCGCTTGAGCCCACACCAATTCAATAGGGAGCCCACAATGATATTGGGGCAGTCTAAGCACAGTAATGCCTTGTGTTGCGGCAAGCTTGTCTACAATAAATTAACTTTTAGCATTTTTTCTTCAAAATTTAAATTTTGTAGTTAACCACGCTTGGATATCGCTTTTTCTCCATGCATTAGTTGTAACTTTTTCGACCTTCCTCGAATGATAGGGAGCACTATCCAACACTAATACCGAGAGTTCTAATTTTGGAAGTATTTTTGTGAACCACTCCTCAAATACTTCCCCAGTCATCTCCCTATATGGCTAACTATAAGTCGCATCCCTTTGCCTGTAGGTCCCTTAAGCCCTGTTGTTAAGCCATCGAGGAAAGCTTGTCGTGAAGATTCAATATTGGTATCACACAACACTTTATTGACGGTATGTTATTTAGGTATACACACCTATATGAATAAAGTAATTTTGAGTTTGAGTAAAATAACCTTATTAACATATTACACCAATTTATAAATCCTACCCAGAACTCAAATACTATTAAGATCCTTTCGGTTTTTCTTTACTTATATTATTATAAATTAGACGAATGGATATAATACGATTGCTATAGACGCTGCAAACTAATTTGAGGTTATCCGTTTCGAATATTTTATACACGTTGGCAATTAAAAAAATAATAAGTTTGCAACTATAAGTATAAGTTTATTTTAAAATGCGTTTGAGGATATATTAAATACATTGTATAATAAAATATCACTGTTTAACTAGAATATAGTTTAAGATGTCATCTGCGGTAGCGATGCTTTCCGGAATAAAGTGATCTGTAAAAAACATAATATTATTTTAATAAAGTTCCAAACAAAATAGAGTGGCTTAGTGAGAGACATTTTGTCCATCTCAATTGGGCCCCATTAATATAATGTTTAAAATAGCTATTGTCTTTTATTATACCCGTAAAGAAAAATAAACAATCTAATGTGTTACCTGACGTTTCGTTTCATTTGTTTGCTAGTCTGTGGAAAAGACACTAGTTTTGGTTTGTGTTTGAATTTTTATTAGAAGATTTTTTGTTGGAACAAAAATACAAAATTTAATAGAATTAGAGTAAAGTAATTGTTTTCAAGTACTCTTATGAAAGAACAAACTCTAAATATAGTTACTAAAATATTTCAGCAACACATTGGAGTTTCATTCATGATATACATATATCATTGTTCATTGTTGTTGAATTCTTTAAAGAAAATAAAAGATCGCTAGCTAGATCTATTGGTCACTCACAACACAGGAATGTCCTATTGTGCGGGTGTCCGTATGTAAAATAACGTAAGAATAGAATTAGGTTTAAACTAAAAGGTTTTAGAGATATTAGGTAATTCTTTAAAAGATCGCTTATCAAATACATGGATTAAGTTGCAAATAAAGATATTCTTCAAGTAATTTCTATTACCTTCGTCATCTTTAGAAACATTGGTTCCAATAACAACAAAGTCGGTTATGTCCAATATCCTGGACAGCAAGCCGATGCTTGGCATTCCTTTTTTGCCATTCTTTGCCAAGATGTGGCAATGTTTCACTAAATAGTTTGTTACCGGTTCATTAAAATCTAAATTTTCTGAATCTTCGTATGGGAGTCTCGTGGGGTTTGTTGCGTAATTTCTAAAGGCGTCTTTCGAAACAGCTCCAACAAACGATCTAAAATTATTTAGAGATTTAAAAAATCTTTTAGTTTATTAGTTATGGAATATATTTAATACATTATTTGTATTACATACAAACAGTGTATCATTGTTTCCATTATATTATGTGCATGTCATTTTTTGTATAAGCGTTTCCTTACCCTTTTTCATTGACTACAACTGCCATATTTCCCTTTCCCATTTCCTTTATTGCCCGCAGACAAGTCATTTTCGAATCGAGTTTAGGATATTCATGACCAGGAGTTAATTTTGTAATGGGGTCCTTCCACCAACTGAAATTTTTTTAGCCATAAGTTACGTGTACAATTTATACATATATATAGATTGTATAATCCAAGGCGCATGCGCTTTGTGTTCGAGTAAAAGGCTAAAAACTAGATGTTATATACCTCATAGTATGTTCTGGGGGGTCCAGAAAAAGGTGCGCTTCCATCCATTGATTGCAAACAAACTTAGTCATGTAGTTACGAATACCGTCAATCAACAAAACCACAATTCGCTTTCCCAGACCTAGTTTTAATCTCTTTGCAGCTTTTATTGCGGCTGCCATCGCGGCTCCACTGCTTCCGCCTTAACAGAACATTATACGATATGATATTAATAAAATTCAGTAGCCAGTTGGAAACTAATTTGTATCGCATACCACAAAGCAGTCCCTCCTTCTGGGAAAGTTCCCTGGCCATCAAAAATGATTCTTCATCGCTGACCACCTCGTAGCCATTTGCAACAGATTTATCTAATACTATCGGTGCTTTAGACCCACCTATACCTTCAACCTTAAAATAGTACAGTTAATTCATTGATATAAAGGTCAATTTTAACGAAAAATACACATTGTGTTACGAACGCACAACGGAATAAAAGAGCGTCTAAGTGCGGAAACTGACTCCACAGTCCTCACTGTGACACATTATACCAAGCATTACTTGATTATTTAAATACGTACGAGATACGAATGTTTCTTTCCATGAACATTAAATATGGTAGAGCCGTCAGGTTCAGCTGCAATGATATGGCAGTTTGGGTAGCGCTCTTTAATTTTATGACCCACGCCGGATAAAGTTCCGCCAGTACCAGTTCCCATGACTACCATATTTATTTCTCCCATAGCATTTAGGATTTCCTCTCCTGTGGTTTCATAATGGACTCGCGGATTTGCGTGATTTTCAAACTAAAAATAATAATTATTTTTTAACAATTACAGTAATTCCATCCACAGTGCTTATTAGTAGCTCATAACATTCTTTAACTCACTCACGTGGGTCATCAACATTTGGTGCTCAGATATCGTAACGCTTTAGGATTGAAGACTTACCTGGTTGAGTATAACCACGTTTTGAAGGTCTTTGTCGTGTATCTTATGGGCAATTTCAATAGAAGATTTGTTCGTCTGAATAACTTCGGCGCCGAGCAAACGCATGGTGCTGACTTTTTCATTGGAATTTTTTTCACCGGTAATAATTATACTTTTATTATCTGCAAACCAAAATAAATGTCATATACGTTTCCTAAAAGAAATAGTTTTAGTCGTTCCAATACCCATTGATATAAACACATAAATTAACACTTACTGCATAATTTATTTTTAGTGTATCTGACCGTCGCCGTAAGAAATAATAGCGTAGATTAGTAGATTGGTCGTATTTTTATGATCAAGCCTTACCCATAAGTGCTGCTTCAAAGGCAACTCCAATACCAGTATTTCCAGAGGTGGGCTCAACAAATATAGTTTTATCTGTCACTTTACCACCTTGTTTGGCATCTTTCAGCATAGCAAGTGCTGTACGGTCTTTGATGGATCCCCCAGGGTTTAGGAATTCACATTTAGCATCTGAATAAGTAACGAATCGTCATGAATTTGTGTGTGTCTATTTCAAGTTTAGATACTGATGTGAATATATTTTATGAATCAACTTACAAATTTCGCATTCCAAATTGTATGCTTTCGGAATTTTATTCAGCTTCACGAGTGGAGTATTGCCAATTAAATCCAATATACTGTTGTGTATTACTCCTTTTACTCTGCAATTGTGTTGTTTAATCAAACGCATAATGTTATATCAGAATGAATTAGTCTAGATATTAAAATAGGGGGACGCTGCCCATATCTTCGGAACCTTGCCTATGGGGATTCCTTTTTAAGGTTAATTATTGTTTTTGTTATATTAATGTTAGCTGTATGGTTACATTATAACATATGCCTACATAAAAAAAAATATAAGTACTTACGTCGGTTTCCAAAAAATTTTATCCCTGCGAGTAAAAGGGAGTTTATGCCCTGAATTAATAAAGTTGTACATCGTGAAAAACTTATTTATTGAATATTATGTATTTATTATTTCGTCAATTCAAGACGTTTTAATGCAACAGAAGCTAAGTGTTTAATGTTCATTCCACAAACTAACTTATCGAGTCTGTATTAAAATTTAATTGAATAAGTTGAAAACAATACCTGATATATTCTTGCTTATTTTCATCTTAATAATCAATTTACACATAAAATTGCGTGTACACAATTTTATTACTTTCTTTAGGGTTTATATTTTTAGTTATGCAATATATATATCATTTAACAACAAAAATAAATATTACACCAGTTGGTATTTTGAATTACATGGCATTTTCTAAGACTTTTTTCAGTTTAAGTGAATAAAATCAAAAGACTAACAACGGAAAAGTAAATAACGTGTAAGTTATTTATTTTTTTATTTCGACCTATAACTAATATTCGCCCTAACAAGTGGCATCGTACCAACCTAAAATGGTTACATCGCACTACCAATTTTAACAAAGAAACGACACATAATACTGTGCACTAATGTTTCAATTTAATTCGATTCGAACTTATGAGCAGCGCATTCACTCAAAATTTCATTGTCTATAATAAATAACACCAAGTTTTATCACTGCAAGTTCAATCACTTTGTCCAATTCCATCACTGTTTACAATTGTCATAAAGGCAGTCCCAAAAGTGTAGCCGGTTTGATTCCGGGTCAATTCGCTGCGTGAAATTCCCAGTTTCGGTAATATCGAGGTAATTAATGGGTTTTGCGGTATTGACGGGGAGCCAATTGAAGTTGACAATTGACTCATAGTCAACTGGGGGAGTAGGATTTCTGTAAAGAGAAACACAAATGTAGATACAATAGATAGATTGGATATATATGGAAGATTATAATAATTCTTCTGCCACTGTGACATTGCATTGTAAACAAATTTAAATAACGTAATCACAATAAAATATTTAGGATGTTAATGAATTAAAACAAATGTAAATTTGTTTTAGTAAAACAAATTTTAGAACTTGCCGTCATTATAGCCAATTAAACATACAGTTATAGGAAATAATTTCACCTAAAGTCTTTCACCGAACAATGTAATTTGTGTCATAAACAATATTCTTTAAGATAAACCTAAAAATATTTACCCAGTTTTAGCAAAATTTGCCCACATTTGTACCATGGTTCTAGAAACAGTCAACTCCGGTGATTCGCCATCTAGCCTGTAGTTGAGTCTTGAGAAATAAAACAGGTAGCCCAACTCATCGCCATGGCACGCCCCGGGGTAGGTTATACCCAACATTCGTTTAAAGAGTCCTAAAGCTCCGTCAAAGGCAAAACGATAGAGGTACGTCGGGCTCTTTGTCGTATTGGCTCGGAAACGGACCGTTTCCAACGCTGGCCTTAAGAACATTATGTCCGTGAAGAGCTGCGTAAAAATTATGCATTACAAAATATTGTACCTTTTGGCTAGCAATGTTACAAAATATAATTAAAACGGAATGCATTGAATAACGCAAAGCTTTGCGTCTAATTATGTTCGTGCAATAACATTTGCGAAAGCAATACTGATTTGTAGATAAATTGTAGGTCTCGGATGAAGTAGAGTTTCAAAGTTGGATTAATAAGTTAAAACACTTAAGGAGAAACTAAGAGGAAGACTTATCTGTACTTTTCTACGTGTGATTGTGTATTATGAGGAAAATTCAAACAATAAATACCAAACCGAAAAGCGATTTGTCTCTATGTACTTACATCAATAAGACTGTCGATATTTCTCATATCAACTGTTCTCTGCTGGAAGTAAAACGCTCGTACTTGGTTTGCGATTTTAGTCACCACCTCTGTTCCACCAGTTGTTAGTTCTGGAGGTATTACTCTTTGAAACTCATTATCTATTTCGTTCAGTAACTTGGGGTACCGTTGAAGACCTAAATAATAAAATCATTTGAGTTGATACAACAAATTCAACGTACAGGGCTTTCTCTTGTACTTGAATCATAATATAGTTAAGGACGGTATCTAATAAATGCAAGTGCTTGTTTGTCTTTTGAGATAAAAATATCATAATAAATAAATAAATTATATTTGTTTTGATTGTTGTTGGCATACTTCCCAGTCAGATGTCCAGATATACTATCTGTAAACTCGATTAACTCACGCATCTTTAATTAACTAGCCTACGATCGTTCCCTTTCGAATATAAATATTCTTGAACTTTTGTTCGATAACTTTGTTCACTTAATAACTATTACTAGTAGCACTTAATAATTCACTAATTGTTAGACAAAAATGTTTTCATCCATATTGTTTCTCGTGAACGAGACATGAATCGTATGACATAACGTACATTATTTGGGGCATTTTCAATTTCTCTGTGGTCATCTGTTATCTAACAAAAGTTGCAACATGTCTGTGACAATGTAATTCGAATTGAGATGTCATAACTGTATGAGTGTTTTAGGTTATACAAATATACAAAGCGATTTAGATCGTCCGTAATGAAAACGCCTATTATATTTATCTGGGCCAGCTCAAACGCTAATATTAAAAAACAATTAAGAACTATCGACTGGACTTTTAAATCTCGTATCTGACAACTGGACGAACAGTTTGAAAATGTCGGATTTTAATCAGCTGTTTCCGCCAATAAATGTTCATAATTTCCACGAATGGAAGTGGAAATAACATGAAACTAGAGGTTCTAATTTCCCAACATCTTAACCGAAATTAGTGATTGAACCGTTAGCGGCCTTGTCGTTGTACATTGAGCAATTGCGCTCTCGCGGTTTCTTATAAATTCTATCTAATTTAATGGTGTTCAATTTAAAATAGTGGAATTACAAATATAACGAACAAAATATAAGAGGTATGTGCAGTTATTTTACCTTAGACAAGTTTATAAAGCAAATTGATACCTACAAAACCATCGACCGAAATTTACCGACCTGTTCTAAACGTAATTCTAATACTACTTAAATGGCGTTATTATTTATATAATGTCCCCATAAAAGGCTTGATATCGATAACATCGCAAATGACGATTCAACACAATATTGACAATACAAACTGTGTATTTATTACACAAATATCAAATTATAAATACACTTACGACGTAATAGAAGAATTCCTTCCTGTGCGTTATATCCGGTGAGAAACGGTACATCAGCGCCTGGGAGATAGGTCTTCGGCTCATCCGTAAAGAATGCTCCTGGTATATCTGGCTCAACACTGGGCAAGAAAGGCAGAGCAACGGTGCTCTGCAGATCAGCAGTTTTGCCCACGACACCGAATATCCGCACAGCGGCTTTCACTAGTAGCTCACTAGGTGTGGCACGAAGGTATCCTAAATATTTAAAAAATACATAATTTAATCAAACTACGTGTTAAATAAAAACGCTTTATTGCAGTTGTTCTTTTCAGAATTGTCAGTGACAAAATTTGTCCTAATTGTAGATATTCAATCTCAAAGTGTCATCGTTCGCCATTTGGAGAAAGGACAGAAATTATGCAATTTAAGTAAATTTTCAACAAATGATTATACCCTTCAGCGTCTGTATTCTGTAGAAAAGAGTTCTACAAAATAGGGTGAAAATGTAGACTTTAGAATATCGTAATATAATCTAGCGCGCTACTCACTACATGAATCCATAATTTTACGGGATAAGTATTAGAATATTTTTATCAATTTGTTATTCCGCAATGGATGATAAATTGCCTTAATAAAATTCATAACAAATAATTTACTCGTTTTTCTAAAAGTTTTTTGTGTCTAAACTTTATATAGTTCCGTTAAAAAAAACCTAGTATTTTATACTCGTAACCACAGATTTCTGTGTAGCCTCTACACAGAAATCTGTGGTTGTGTGTGTGTGACACACATAAATCGGAGTGACCCGAATAAAAATTACTTAAAAGGAAAGTTATGTATATATGTTCATAAATTATCTAAATATCTCATATTCTAATAAAATATATTAACTATAATGATACGTTGTAACAGGAGAATATATTAACGAAATATGAGCAACAATTAATCACCAACACTTGTTTATATTCATATAAACATTTCATCAGGGGAAAATGGACTAACAAAAAAGGAAAACGAAACGAGGGTAGACCAAAAGAGCGATTCGCCGACGAGATTGATAGAATAGCTTCAAAGATTAGATGATGACGGCAAAAAATTTAATAAAAAATTAGCTTAATAAAATTAAATAAGATGTGGATAAATAAAGGCTTACTGTTATTATTATAAAGTAGACGTAGGTATAAACTAAGTCAGTTTAGACTAATTGTACTCTAGAATCTAACTCACCATCAAGACTATCGATTAACATTCACGCCGAACCGCTTCACGTATTTATTATCCTTAATATTGGGTATGAATTAAAGTCGTCAATAATTTTGCAAGTGTTTTTGTTGTAAGACGACTGAAGCTTAAATTCGAAGGCTTTCCACAAAAAGGTTGTTTTCGAAATGTTATAATCATCATCTTGAACATCGTTAACGAGAATAAAAACCTATACTAAAATTTTATGATAATACACACAGCGGAGACGGTCACGGTGCCACTTATGGACCGCAGGGGAAAACACAAACAGCTTAAGTCATATATTTTATGATGAAACTTTATCTTAACATCGATTAAATTAATTTTATTACAGTCGTAATTTAACTTTTTTGACTATGAGGCAAGTTATAATTCAATTTTTTTTTGACTCCTAACAAAAAACAGAATGTTAAATGTTGCCAACATAAACATCCCAACTTTGACAATTCTTTAAAAACGCGAGCCTGGAAAGTTGGATCTTGAATATAAATACTCCGATTTAACTTAATTTATAAATGCAAAAATCGTGAAGTTGATTAGTAAGTACTTATTCTGGTCATTTTTGTACTTACCTAACAATTCAGCCGTATTGTTTGTGTCAATACCAAGTTCTCGGCCCAGTTCAAAGGCGCGATTCTTCGGCTCCTTTGCAAGAGCCCAGGGGGATGTCGCTGATCCACTCTGCGCTATCGCTCCGTGGAAGAGACCCTATCGACAATCGAATCTCAACAATCATGCTCGTGACCCTAAGTGAGACCTTGGCAAATTGAATGTTGCCGTTTGGCCCTTGGTTATATAAGAATACTACAAAACTATTTTCGCAAAATACATAATAATTGTGATAATGACGAATTGTTTTACTTACCTTAGAAACTGGAGACAGCATATGCATATGTACAGACGCAGCTCCGGCTGACTCTCCGAATATGGTAACTCTATTGGGATCGCCTCCGAAGAATTCAATGTTGTCTTGGACCCACTTAAGGGCCATCACTTGATCCTGTACGTTAAAAAAATGTTATTGCGTACTAACTATTATTAACGTTGTATCATGATTGATATTTACCTTTAACCCCATATTCCCAGACACTTCATCATTTTCCAAACTCAAGAATCCAAGGGCTCCTAGCCTGTAATTGAGGGTGACTAGCACCACTCCAGCACCGACGAGGTGATCTGGTCCATACAAAAATGCATTTCCTGAGCCCACTGCAAATGCGCCTCCATGGATCCATACCATTACGGGAAGTTGAGGATTGTACCTATAGGTATATGTTAACGTTTAAGAAATTACAACAGTAAAATCACTCCTGTGCTACTTGAATGTTACGTTATTGTATAACATTAATGTAACAATAAAGGTTCATATAAGAAAGATATAAACGTAAAGTGAAACGAAATTACGTAAGAAGCTTTCTGTAATGTCATATGGAAGTGACTACATTATACTTCCTTCCCAATATTATATTGCATTGTGGCATGTCAACGTAACAGTAGGTAATAAAATAAAGCGTTAATGACATTGCAATGATAATTATTTTTTAAAGCTCTTTCGATATCGCAAAAATATCTTCTTTTCTTGTAATTAAAGTGAAATTAATTTATTGTAGTGTGAGTCATCAAAATATCATATTAAATATACCGTACCCCGACATAAGGTCCGGCAAGGCTGGTGTATAGACATTTAGAAAAAGGCAGTCCTCGTCTCCTTTATATGTATCGAAGAGCATAAACCTATGTGGGCAAACGGAACCTTCTTCCAAAGCATCGCGGACTCCCGACCAGGGTTCCAGTGGAGCTGGGGGCCGGAACCTAAGAGACCCTCGCGGTGGCTCTGCGTATCTATTGCGTAAAATACATAAGATCAAGGTCAAAGTTCATCTACTACGAGTATATAACTTTTCAACAAGCATAGATTTTAAGTGATTACAGTCAATGCGCGACAATTGGCGTTGGTCGAGTAAGACTTATACTCGTATTGCAAAATATGTTAAATACCAAGGTTGAGAGTTGTTAATTTAGAGGTTTCCAATTTTAAAAGGCCACTTTGGGCTTCTATGTGAATTGTATATTAGGATTGGAGTTTAAGCAATTATATAGTTATGCATCCCGTTTAACCACGAAACTCCGACGATTAAACAGTACCTTATTCCTTTGAAACTGTAATAGGGTGTTTGCGGAGTGCTTCTCGCCACAACTCTGCGTCCACGCAACGATCCAAGACGCGTTGTGACCAAAGGGCCGCCACCCACACGCATGCGATCGACTAAAGCATGGACCAGTCGCACTGCTCTCTGGGGCACATTCTGCAACCTTCGCAGAGCATGCTTTAGACCTTCCGATTCGCTCACCGTACTAGAGAGGCGTCTCCATGCACCCGTTACCTATGAGCGAGACGATGTCTTAATAAAAACAAAATACTCATTTATCATCCGGTTTATAAAACTATGTTATACATAAGTAATCGTGCTAATGATTCTCTTTTAAAAGTATTATCAACTAATATCAAAAATAAAAAAGACAATTCAATAATGAGTAAAACGTAATTTAATAACTCTGGACCATGAATATAAACAATAATATATTCACATAATAATTATAAGTTTATTGTAAAGTATAACAACTCAAAGTTTTACTTTGAAATATGTAACTATTTCAATTATTATGACCGAGCTGTTGTCGACTTAATTATTTCACTGTGCAGTCTGCCATACCTTATGCAGTTATTAATCTATATATTTATAGCCATCTGTAATTGCATTAATGCTGGGTACAATCCATAAATTACTAGAACGACTTGTAATTAATGTTGAAGACGACTTTGTTGAACATTAGGAAGTAGGAATTTTTAACCGCATTTGCGTATTAATTAAACCGAGATAAATGGTATAAACTAACAAGTGAAAGTAGCCCACAACATATTGTCTAAGCATTCTTAATATACATATATCTCTTTTTAATATAACACAAGGTCCGAAACCCTTGAGGCCTTTGAAATGATAAATGGAATATTAACGTGCTTTACTTTAATTATTGTTGGAGGTTGAGTGGTAGAATGCGTTGGGCGTCTTATACTGAAGTACGTTTTATTACCAGTTACATAACTAGATGTGAAAAGAATAGGCCTTAAACTGTATACAAATGACTTGCTTATCATTGTCCAATTGCTTAACCAGATAAATTGTATTGCTCTATGAGACCGTGCCCTCGGATCTATCGCAATTCCACGTGGTCTCGTTATATATTTAACTTTGTGACCTTCACCATCGAAATTTAGATCTTACTCTGTAAATAAATAAAAAATTCAGGAATGATAAACTATTTTGTCAACTCTTATGGTTAAAGGTTAATCAATAAATCTAATAAAATACAACTAAGATAACTTCTTCTAGATTCACAATACATCTTAAAAAAATAGTCCTACACACAAATCATCTTTGTTAATATATTAGATACGAGAGCACAAAAATCAGCATAATAATAGAGTATATTTTTTAAATATATATAAACAACTTTAAGTCAATCTTATTTGGATGTTAATAACAGTGAATAAGTCAGGATTTTTAATTCTAAGTGCAAGATCAACCTATTGTCACTATGTGTATTTTGGTTATAACTATACAATACTTATATATTAATTTATAGTTCAAGTATAAATTAACAATAATAAAAAAGTAGGATATCAAAATAATTATTAATACAATTTACCTTCATGGAGTTGAGGCTGCTAGCAGCATTAGCAACGACATCGCCAAGTGCGGCCGGTGGCAAAGCCCCACTTCTAGCCACCAACACGAATGCACACAAGATCACACAACACCAACGCGCGCTCATTGTTATCACTGATCTTCAACACAGATCTGTACAAAGTCCATCACATATTGCACCAGTTACTTAAAGTTCTTTGGCACAGTTGTCAAAGTAAAGCATTCTGCAGCTTGTGAGTTGTACGGAAACTTCTAGAACCAATAAATAAATACATATTATAAGAATATTTTAGATAATAAGGACTGGATTTTGCATGTTAAACCTCGCCATTTCATGGCAACATGCAAATGATTTTATTGAATTTTGTTTATATGTTTAGATTGGTGATGAAACGCTTGGCATTTTTTTATATATTTTAACATTAATGTATGATACGGTTATTTGTTATTGAATCTAAATTTATATTTAAAGAACAGAAAATAATTTCGCCCAGTGGTATTCAAATATTTAAATTAGGTTCGTCATAAGGTTTTGAACAAATGATGATATTTTTTCCTAAATGGCGTCATATTTTTCTGAATCATATTAACGGAGTTCCTTATGAGTCAACAATATTTGACACGCTTTAACAGTTTGTGAACAAAATTTTTACGAAAAAAAAGATAGTAGCGGAAGTAAAGTACTTTTTGCGCAAGGTATTTAATCATCGTTTTTGTTTAAATTGTAATAAAAAGTATTTAAATGTTAAAGATGAAAACATAGTACAACATACAAAGTTAAATGTTGATAAGTTGCTTTTTTAGGAAGGCAAACAACGTGCAAAACTAGCAAAATAGTAGCAGTACTGTTTAATTAAAATACAATAAATGTGGAGTGATCACTCCAATATTTTATACAGTTCACGATCAGGAAGTAGTAGTCTTAGGCTCTACATTCTTTGAACATAATGTTTACATAATCATAGAGCTCTATAGAACTGTAGAAAAGCGCTTCGTTCTCAATTCAAAAGTCACTTTCACTAACATTAGTGCATGCGACTTAATGTTTACAAAGCATCTGTAGTGTATATCCGATTTTAAAGCACTAGTTCAACGGCTCATTAGTTTCCATCAGAAAAGTATTTTTATTATTATGACATAATATCATTAATACATATCACTGTCGTCGTGATATAGATAAAAATTTAAACACTTTACCTAATTAAAGAACATATTCGTAAGATTATATCATATCCTCTTAAAATGTATAATGTTTTACGCAGAACAAAAAAAAAAATCCATACATTTTTCAAGTTTATAAGACCCTCTAAGAATATAGACATTTTTAAATGTCTCATTTGAGTGTACATATTATGAAAGTAAAATATAAAACAAAGTAAGTTAAAAATCTTGGATTTTTCTTAAAAGTTAAAGAGTTAATAATTATATATAATATAATATACATATATGTATTTTATAATGCTAACATATGCTTATTACGCTTAAAAAATAGTTTCCTAAGTTAAAGCATGCGTGTGCATCGTGCATACATAGAGTACAACCCAAAGGTCCTGACTGACTTCGATTCACAGCGTATCAATTATTATTTCTGGTTGGAAAGGCTGACTTATTTTACACTTATTTGACTATGAAAAGGTATCGTGAAACGGATGCAGAAAAGTGTCAGCTCGGTTTAAAAACATCAAAATACTCTGCAAAGCTGCTTTCAGAGGACTTTAAAATTAAACAAGAAAAACTCTGGCATATTCTTACCATCGGAGAAATGTTAAGCAGATTACCGGCAAAAGATCACAATGAATTATATATTCTAAAATTATTTAAGAGCTGGTATTAAACGATAATTGTGTGGGTATTAGTATTCTAAATTACTAATACTTTGATAAGTAAAACTAACGATACGAGTACTATGGCCATTTAAAAAATAAAAATCTGCAAGAAATTACAGAATTTAACCCACATTACTAATTACATAATTTATTTGTGAATAAACAGGCACCTACGTTACTGCGTGGCTCCCGTAAACACTTGGAACAGCAAATAGAAATTCGTTCTAGAAAACACAAAATCACCCTTGTTTATTTCAAGAAAAGTTCGTTCTTTCGATTATTTTGGATAATTTAAGCCACAAGTGCACGCGTCTCTTGCCGAATACTTGACTGCCGCATGCGAGCGACGGGTCGCTGTTACTCAACACCACCCACCACAAACCAGACTATTATCCAATACAATTCAATATGTCGAATAATTTAAGTGCAGTTTTCTGTTTCACGACTCAAAGGTTCCGGGTTGGCGGCGCTACGAGTATTAGGATGAACTACAATTAATTTTGATCCCGATAATCATTTGCAATAAATTTTTAGGCACAGTGATTGATGAAAAGGGTGACCATAGCATCGAAATCCGCTGTAGAATTAAACTAGCGGCTTCTTAAAACTAAAAAAATACCTTTGTGACAAACACAATTTATAGCTTAGAACGTGCATTACGTCTTCTCTGTGCTGCTCTACGGCGTGAAATCTTGGACGCTGATGGAGATTATGTCAAAAATCGTTGCCTGAAAAATGGAAACGTTCGAATACAACTATGCTGGACAGAATACCAGAATACAACGAAGTGCTTATGACGGTTAAGAAAAGGAAACTTGAATATTTTGGGCAAGTTTTACGTAACGCCAAAAAATACGAGCGCCTTTAACTAATCATATCACTGTTTAGAAGCGGGGGACTCCAAAGGTAAATTAACCATGATGATCGCCAACCTTCACACGGAGGTGGTACTATAAGAAGAATCCATCTTTAATTGATTAATTATTTTGAAACAATTTTATTTTTTGCTTTATTTTTTCTAGAAGGCGTTTTTTTATAGCCGTTACGTAGAGTTGTGCGTAAAATCTTCACGAAAGATCCAAGTCGATCGTAAAATAGTTAGTTTGATTGAAAATTATTTTGCTTACGATGTTTACTGCAGAAAACTTAGAAAATGTTTAGTTTATTTCTAATAATATTAGCAAAATATGAAATTCCGATGTCTGGCGTTAAGTAACGGATTAAATCTGTTAGTGTAATTTCCGTCAAAATCTTTATTCAAAATAGCGTTCGTTTCACATGTTCTGAAATACACGCTATTTGAAATATTATAATAATAAATAGAAAAGTATAAAATGTACGTTTCGTTCAACGAATTTCAATACAATATACAAAGTTATATTTGACATGTTGTTATACTTAGGCGCAACTCCGGCACTCAAAATTACTTGCAATCAAGATCCCCGAAGACATCTACTCAATGAGTATCATCAAACTCAGGCGCCGTTCAATTCATGGTGCAGACAAAGTCGCTCGCTGATAGATGTAACGTTTTACGTCAAACTTGTGGTAAACCATTGCTGTTTCGTTACCAGGCCATAAAATTAAAAAAAAACCATTGCTGTCATTGTCAACTCTGAAAGTTTTACATTATTTCACCTCTACTTCACTGTGATTATTATTTACTTTTTTAGGAAGGGTAATGGGCATTCCTTACAAAATATATTGTGCTACATAGTGTTTATTTAAATGGGAATCTTTGTACAGATCTTTTATAAATTAATAAATTAAAACATTTCTCGCGTGTTGATGAATATCAAATAAATAAGTTTTTATTTACGTAACGCATAAACACCATCATGGCCACCAATGACCCAAGTGTAAACAGTTTTCCATCAGCCCCAAATGATTTGCCCCCTCCATATTCAGCCGTTGTAGGTAATCCAACTTATGGCTTTGTAGCACCTACGGGGAATAGTTACACTCCCACCAGCGCTGAACCTCCTAAATATTTCACGCCTCCTGGCGTATATCCCCATCCTTCCCCTAACACTGTCAACATTGCTCAGCCTCATGCGAGAGATATGCCTACATCTTCAAATATGGCAGTTCCTGTCGGGGTGGTCTTACCAACTGTTGCTGTAGGATCTGAACCAACAACAGTTACTTGTTATAATTGTGGAAAAGTAGTTACCACTCGAGTGACCTATACCACTGCTTGGCATACACACTTGGTTGCTGGTTCATTATGCATCATCACTATGTAAGGGTTTTCTTTATTTATTTTAGTTTTTGTATTTGTTGTAGTTTGAATATATCAGTATTGTATAACACTTGACAGATGTGAATAAAATGTTTTTAATTTTGAATATTGGAATGGCTTTTATAACAAATTATTGTTAAAAAATTTAGAGAAGGTACTATTATGAAAAGGTATCCCATCTGGATGCGGACAGTGAAACAATGTATGGTTTTATAATAATAAATTATTGTAATAAATTTAAAATAGCCCAGCCCCCTCGAAATGGAACCTTCCAACAGTATTAAAGTATTGTAATTTAATATTTACATAAGAACTTCTGACACTGACAAATTGAAAAACATTTCTTGTGTCATGTATAGATATTTCTGATAAGATCAAGTTAAAGTTAGTTAATTAAAATGTTGCTGCTTGTTACAGGGCCTGTTCTTTATGCTGTCTTGGGCTGGTCCCATATTGCTTTGACACATTCAAGGATGCAGAGCATTACTGCCCAAACTGCAGTACCTTTATTGGAAAAAGCAATAAGTGTTAATGACAAATTTCTTGTTTTATATTAAATGTATGGATTAACACAAATTACAATATTATAAGTAAACAGTAGCCAAGAGACAAAGTTTGTGCCATGTAAATATTAAACATGTAATGTCCTTAATTCTAGGCCGCTGCAATTGTTGAGAGATCCTTACACAATTGAGAGTAAGTAATAAGAGAATGGATCACTATACCATGTACACCATTCTTCAATTGGTTTTGTGATGTTTAAGCAAGTATGTTGTAAAACTGGCATTATATATTGGACCCATATTTTTTTCCATTGTGAACTAAAATGTATATCATAACTAAATACATTTTGTAGCTATTTGAATTTCAGATATATTTATGCATTCCTCCTTATATTTTTTTTATTGAAATTAAATAAATATATTACTAAGTACTAATAATAAGTAATCTGTGATAAAACATTGAAATCAAACATGCTTGTATTTATAATTACTAGATAATTTAAAAAGTCAATGATATGATATTATATTTGTAGACATGAATTCCTTTATTTTATATTTAGCTAATAGCTATTTGAGGCTTATTTTGAGGTACACACACATTTAATACAAATTCAATATTTACAACTAATGAACTTGCTCTGGCTACATTGACAAAGTTTCTTGTTTGATTTATATATTGTGAGAAAAACAATCACACCAGAAAGAGTTTAAAATAAGAATTACATATTAGGAATATTCATTTACATCTCTTTTCAATTCCTTTCAAATAATTATTTAATTTCTTTGAAGTATTTTATAATATCCATTATTCACCAATCTTTTTTTATTTATTTACAATATTATGACGATATCAGTCACTATTCAATATTAATTTAAATTTTTACACTTTCATATCTTATTTTAGAAATAAAGATTTAAAGGAAATGTTGTCTTTTTATTATCTTATTCCTCAGAATTATACAGATAGTCAATATTATCTGGTATTTGTATATCAAAGACGATAAGATAAGGATTCATATATCTGATAACCCATTATAAACAGGCATTGTAACAAGATATCAATAATTTAGAAGAGCAATGAATAACCAAAATGGTGCAGGAGGAAACTTTAACAGTGAAATAGTACAACAAACTCATAGTGAAACTATAGATGCCCCACCCCCTTACACCCCAGTAGATACATTACATGTGCCAACTGTAATTACTAATCAACCTGTTATACATCAGACTATTATAGTACAACAAAGTTTAAAGGATGAACCAATCCTCATAGATTGCCCTAGCTGTCATAAAAGGTGCATGACTAAAGTGGATTATGCAAACTCACAAAAAACACACATGATAGCAGGCTTTATTTGTGGATTAACAGTGTAAGTATTATTTTAAATATTCAAATTTATTTTTGCTTAACTGTCTCGTTAAGAATTTGCTAAGACTTAAATCTTACAGGTGGTGCTTTTTATGTTGTTTTGCTGCCTTGCCTTATATTTTACGAACATTCAAAAAACCAGAACACTATTGTTCCAAGTGTAACTACTACTTTGGGTCATCTTAAACGGATGTGATGTTGTGATTATATGAAGCTGACAAATACTTTAAATACATGTTGTATATGATATATAAGTTACTTCTTCTATACTTTCAAATAAATAAATAACACATTTTTTTGTTGTCTGTTTTATTTATTAAATGACTCACTAAGTACTGTAGGGGACTTGTAATCTATAACAATCTGTAGCAATTTTCCACTTCCCCTCTACTGCAACAATAACAAATGTTTGTTGAAAGGGTTTTCTTACTTCTTCATTTTGATATGTAACATCACCACAAGCTTGAATAAGGTATGATAGATTATTAGACATTAAGTTTTCTGAAATAGGTTGAGCATCAATCGTCTTCACGTAATGGTTACTGGGTGGTAAATCAAGTAAAAACTTTTGTATCTTAGCATTGCCATTTATTCCATTACCATTCCAAACTAGTAAACTAGCATCAAGATAAAGCTTTGAAGTGAGGTGTCTGCTATTATCAAGGTGTTTGTAAAATAACCTCGTAAATTCTTCTGCCGTTTCACATGCACTGTCGACGTTCTTTAATGTTGATTCAGTAGCCATATCAAAAGCTTAAAATTATTTTTTTGCTTATTGTTGCTACTGCGTAGTTTAACCTTAACTTTGTAAAAATTACTATATTTTGCCTCTGCTCAAACACACAATACAGAGGTTCCACTGATAAGTTTCGACCGTAACTCCATTAAAAATACTTTTAAATAAGTATAAATGAAGTTACAAAGCCGAAAGAAAATTACATGTAATGACTTGTTTGTTATAAGTCATGCTTGAATTTTGAAGTACATATAAACAATACATTTTGAGTGTTGTGAGAATTGTTAACTGTCACCAGATAAAAAATATAATATACCAAACTGAATCGTAAATATCAGACTGCGTTTTACAGTATATAAATTTGATTTTTTTCGGATACAGTTTAATTGTGTCAATAGCTTATTCGCGGTTTTAACTTTTATAATGTCAAGAGTAGATTCTTTGATTTCTAGATGTAAAGTTAAGTTGTAATAATCGTACTCTTTCGTATACAATGAAGTACTTAACGTTTGTTATTTATTTTAGATGCTGTTACGACTACTAACTAATAACTCTATAATTATAACAAAATATGGTTTATTTTGTTTTTTATGATCTTATTTTTTCCCCTTAATTGCTTCAACCTAAAACTCTCCTATTGCACAGTAAAAACTTTCCATTGAGCCTTAACCACTTGGTGCCAGGGGGATGGAGTTACATAAAATGGAGTTTAGTAAATTTTTTATTTGCAAATTGGATAACACGCCAATACCGCATGTCCGCGCCATTACGAGGCATAGATGGAAACCTCGAAAATACCGTTGGCCCTGATGATTTTACAGTTTTCAGCAGGAACTGAAAGAAGAAAAGCATGGCATGGCACTTACAGTACTCCTAAATTAATAATGCTCATACAGAAGTTCGCCATTGTTCGTATTCCCTAACATACTCGAATCATTGAATCGTAAGAGCCCTAAATAATGCACTTGCATTAGAAGAGTTGTTCAGATTCATACCTGCAGCTGAGTTTCATCACCAGACGTCGAGGCAGAATACGAAATTCCACTAGTATCACCTCGACGTCCGTCCAACGGACGTTCCACAACTGAGCTTTTTTTAAGGCCGATTTAGATATTACTACGTGAAACCAGCTGCGCACTGAAATATTTCTGAACCAATTTGACTTAGGGTCCTTTAAAAAAAGCGAGTACCAATTCTTAAACGCTGACAACGCACTCGCGAGCCCTCTAGCATTGAGAGACAGTATCACTCAACATCAGGTGAGCCTCCTGCCCGTTTACGACCTGTTCGAAAAAAAATTGCATGCAATTCGAATGCTATAACATCGCTACTCATGTGTCGAAACTAAAAAAAAATATGGCATAGTCTGAATGTGGAGGAGAGGGGAGGATGTAGAGGAATGGGCATGAGAAAGCGCTAAAAATCTTCCATAGAAGCTCGAACAATGGAATTGGATAAGTATTGTCAGCTATGGATAAAAAGATTCATCATCAAGAAGAAGAAGATCAAAGGAAAGAGGGGCTTAAGATGACGTCTAGTGAGACGAGAAAGTAAAAACATACATTATTACTTAAACCCAAAGCATCGAAAGTATTGTTACGAAGACTGAATTTTTTATCGACTTTTAATAAGAGAACTTTTCAACGGCACTGAAATGTGATTTCTGACCTCTGTTGATTCAGGGGACAGTCTTTGTGATAAAGTACTGTGTGAAGTGCGCGTAATTAAAGTAATAAGTGACAGTATTTTGTGTTTATATGTGCATTTCTGTGTCTGGAAATTACACACAGAAATGCAGGTTTCATGTATAAACAAATTACTCACTGATATTTAAAAATAAACCCTTTAAAAAGATGTCTTTTCATTGAAAGAATTATGTCAGATAGATCATTAATTAGACTGACGGACTATACGGAAGCAATTCATAGTTTTGAGAAAAGTTTAAGTATAAATACAGTGCGCTTCTGGTGATAGCTAGATAGCTATTATATTTATATCGAAACAAAAATTATATACATATATATTTGTAAACACAGTAGTTCTGATATGTAATGATTATGGTAAGCATGTGACGTTGTAACCGTATTTACTAATAATACCAAAATAACCTAATAAAAATGTTTTTTGCGTAACCCAATGACAAAACATGCAAACAAACATGGTTACGACTATCATGCCATGGAAAGTGGAAAAATGAAAAATCTTTAAAGTATTACATTTGTTTATATGCCTTCCTTTACATTTTTTTCCTTATAACACCTATTTATTTAGATTTCTAAATAGGATTAATGTGCAGTACGTACATTACTTCTGCAGCTACTCCGGGCGCCCGCTTAGCTTTTAAGGGTACCGGGTACCTTACAAGTTTTAGGCTTTCATTACGTACTTTCTTTGCCTGAAACCATTTCTTCTTCAGTTAGCATAAAACGTTACATTTTAAAATAATTTATTAAAATTCTAAATAGTTCTCATCAGAATAAACTAAACCATGTTTGTCACTTGCGTAAAACGCAATTGACCTATAGTAAGACAAATTATTTTGCTATTAATTATAATTGCCTCAAACAAATAGAATATTTTGGCATGATAGGCTTATCGAAAGACGTCCATCATCCATTTAAAAACCGTAGCGGTTTCCCTTATTGATTTTAATTTGAATTTACCTAAAGGTACACTTTCTGTCAAATGTTGCTTATACTGTCACGAGTCAAACATGGCTTTTGTTATATTTATATCGTCTCGAAGTAAGTAGGATTAAAATAAAAGAAATTCTTGTAGAAATATTTGATTTGATTATATTTTCATCTAAAATTACGAGTTTTATAATAACGGTTCTTATCAATAACACAATATGTCTATTAAGTATATTAATTTTTTGGACATTTGACACACAGAATATAACGAGCAGTACAAAGGTCAATGAAATAATGGAATTAAATAATCAAATTATTCTAGATATTTTCCGAAAATAATAATTTTATCAGTACAATAAATGAAACAAAAACTCACCCTAAAACTTACGGTCAACGTGCATTATCGATCGAATATCTCATTTGTGGAAAATAAACAGTCGGCATATCAAAGTCAAATCTTATTCTAAGGCACTGGAAAAATGATTATGTTCTAGTACAAAAGCTAATAAATAAATCTTTATAAATAAAATAACACTACCTAAAACCGTCCAAACGATGTAATAAATTGCAATTTCTTTTGTGTAAATTTGTTATTAAATAATTATCATTGCAGGAAACGAGCACAAAACAAATTAGTAAATGTTCCATTTTACGGATGATAATTCAAGTCTACGCCGAGCCGATGTTCACGCGTCAAAGGCAAGGTCCGTTTCAACGGTAACGATTTACCGTCCCGTTATCACGATCGCTAGGAATCTTTACATCCAATCGAGTCTGTCTAAACACAATATAAATTTCATAAAAATCACAGTTCCTCATCCATCAAACGTGGTGTAAAAGTAAAAACATAAATTCGATCGTAACAATAGTTCGTCCGCTCCCGTATCGGAAAAATCGTCTTTTCTATCGATTTGCACTAAAAAAACTTTATCTACTTAAAATAGTAAACCTATGCTCGGACGCGTCGCCTCTTATTAACTTTCGTTTACCTTTTAGAGCCCTCGAGAATTTCATTGCGAATTAGTTTTCCTTAGAGATAAACGGATTTTATGTACACATTAAATACGATACAAAACGTTACGCGCGAATGTCGAACCCGCTCCGTTCCCACCCGCCGTCATCTGCATTCGCCGGATCTTCCCGAACAGCTCGAACCGCTTCAACTTATTCGTTATTTCTCAGCCAGGGTCGCCTGTCAACGAACAAAACGCGACCTGTGAGCGACACGCGTTACGGTTGCCCTTAGCCCTCATTGCGACCTCGAGAGGAAACCTACCTGCGGTGGACCGTTGTGGACGTCGGCCTTCGAGAGATTGGACGACAACTTTTCCTGAAAATAAATATTGAGTTTAATTTGTAAATATTGACGAACGAAAGCGACGACTCGCGCGCCTCCTCTCTCACCTCCGCGAGCCTCTCGGCGTCAGCGAAACTGGTGTTCTTTTTCGCGACCGCCGCCTCCAACTCGTCTATTTTATTCTGCATCTGAAAAACGTGAACGTAAATGAGCTGACCGCCGATATTCCTCTGCTTCGCCACGCGGTCCCGACACCTTCGATAGACAGAGAGACGGGACAGAAGACGGACGGACGGTAATCGATCGCAGCGCAACTGTTTTTTTTTTTCAGAACTTTGAGGAGACACAGAGAAGTTTTAAGAGAACGCAGAGAAGCGCACGTCACCGAAACACACATTGTACCTCCGCGATGATGGTGGACAGCGACTTCTCTATGCAGGAATACGCAAAGGCCACGGGTTCCTACGTAAAAATGGACTTTTTATCATTCATTCATTTGACAGCGGTCGGCGCGAGCGGGCGACCGGACGACGAGCCTCACCTGGAGCACGGTCCTCTGCCGGAGCTCGTCCAGCTCCCTCTGCTGCTCGGCGAGTCGCGAGGCCCATCGCGCCTCTTCCGCGGACACGTTCCTCTGCAGCTGGCTCAGGACGCCCTCCTGCAATTCGTTCTCATATCACCCGACACAAAATAAACGAACAAATAATGAAAATACAAAAATTACCGTGACGTGGATCACCCTCTGGTATTTATCCACGGATGCTTGCAATTGTCGGTTCTGCTCGACGAGATCCGCAACCCTGGAATCGTCGACGGGCGATCGATTCGCTCTCGCCTCCAGCTCGCTCTCCAGCCTCTTCTTTTCGTTTTCTTTATCGAGCAGCTTCTTCTGGAGCTCGCTCTCCAGTTTCCTCTTTTCGTTCTCCTTTTCTTGAAGTTTCTTTAAGAGTTCACTCTCGACTTTTTTCTTCTCGTTTTCCTTTTCGGCGAGGGAGTCGTCGGCTAAAACCCTTTTCGACTCCGCGTCGCGGAGGTGATTCTTGACGTTGTCCGCGAACGCCCTGATCCAGTCGGAGCCCGTCGATGGGGAAGGCGCCGCACTGGGACACGCCGACCGCAGGACCTCCATCACTTCCCCGTACTCTTGCACTTTCGACGCTTCCTGCGGACAATTTTGAAATGCTTTCAAATAAATTCTCTTTCATCCTAACGAAAGTCAAGCGTGAAGCGTCACTCGCAACATGAGACGGGACGAGCGATCGACCGCCAGGGTTCGGTCGGATCGTGATTCTAGTGTTCGTCTAGGCAAAAATATTCTACTGGCGCTAAAGGGCCCGAAGCCCGAGAATAGAGAGCTCGTAGCGATACGGGGGTATAAATAATGATAATGTCTCCACTTACAGAGGTCCCTCGGGCCTGCGCTTTAGCCTGAAGAGATCTCTCCGCGTTCTGTAAGGCTTCCATAACCTTCCAGTTTTTAGTTCGCAACTCCTGAGTGATCGGAGTCAAACGATTAGTTTGAGGTAATAGAAGAAAGCAGAAGAAAGACAACCGTATACACATATCTATAGTGATGATAAAAGGAGTTACAATCATTAATAATTATTATGTTTTTCGTGCATTACGAGCGACGGGTGACAATACAAAGGTCGATCGTGTAGTCGTGCCGAGAGGGTACGTACATTGTTCTTCTCCCGGTACTGCTCGAGCTGCTGCCTCAACTCGGTGAGCTGCGTCTGCTGCTTCTCGTTGTCGGCACGCGCCGAAGACAACTCGGCCTTCAGAGCTTCCACCGCGCTTTCCACTTTGGACAGCTCGTTCGCCTGCTGAGCGTTTAGATTACACCCGACCGACTCGCGTTTTCATTTATTTTTTATTTATTTTATTACATATCTCTCGAGAGAATACAGAACTTCCGCGGGGCGGAACCTACCTTCAGTTTCTCGGTGTCTTCGGCGGGAGACAGACCGTTGTGCGCGGGCGCCGCTTTCATCAGCTTCACTTCGGCCAATTCCGATTCACGTGCAGCGAGTTGCTCGCGGAGGGAATTCAGCTCTCGAGTCAGCTGAAAATGAGAAGAACGATATTTTCCATCGTGACGATAGAACACTCGGAATCTTTCTTTTTAAATGGAAGCAAGTCGAGCCACGAAAAGGAAAGGGCGGAGGAGCGGTTGGCAACCTGTTGCTTTTGGTTCTCGAAGGCCGCTCTCGACTCGTCCAGAGCGCTCTCGGCCGTCTGCGCCCGAGCGCTCGTCTTCTGTATTTCGCTCTGTAGTTCCGTTAACCCTGTCGACACAATCTTTTCTAAGTGAAGAATAAGAACAGTCAGCTGCGGGGGGAGCCCGAGGGGAAAGCGAACGAACCGGTGAGTCTCTGCTGAGTCTGTCGCAGCTCATCTCTGGCGAGTTGCTCCGCGTGAACGGCGCACTGCCTTTGATTCTCCAGTTCCGAGTATAGGCGGTTCGCTTCCTGCGAATTCATTTTAAGAAATGAGTTACAAGTATTTCAATATTATAACACTAGTTGTTCAATCAGATTACTGTCAATTTTTAGAGAATTAACGGGTCAGGTGTATTTGTTCTAAACATACATCACTTGCCCCGAGCACCAAAGTGGTAAAATCAATTTTTCAGTAAAAATAAAAGAAGGTTGTACTATCTCCTAGTAATACTATTATGGCTAGGATACTGAGTGCATCACATATACAAATATATATATTTAGTGTGGCCATAAACTGTTACAATTGAAAATGAACAAAATATTAGATTTCATATTAGAATCTGTCATTTTTAAATCATTGTTCATTGGGTTTTCTTATTTTGACGCGAATACAGTGTGTACAATAAGTATTTTGCGATATTAAAATGGAGTGTGGTGATAAAGAGAACTGACTGTGATTGCATTACACAAAGCAGGTATGGATCCAAATGCCATTTTTAAATTACTCCATACGCTAGGTATTAGTAAAATATTTGTATACCGGGATATTAATAGGTACGACGAAACCTCCTCCGTTCGTACAAAAATGGTGGTCAAAGCAGTATGGGAAAGAATTCGAAAAAATCCTGTCCAAAAGCAAAAATGAAGATAATAGAACCATGTCGCGTATTTCAAAAGATGACTTAGGACTTGAAGCCTATAAGACACGTACTGATCATTTCTTAATTAATATTTTAAAAAAGAATAGGGGGGGGGGGGAATCAGAGAAAAAAATTGTTTACGGATGATTTTGACAATTAAGCAACATTTTAACAAACAATATGACCCTATTTATGCTTAATGCTCTGAAGCTTTCCAATCCAAGCTACTAAGGCGTGACTTAGCCATACTTTTATGAAAATGGTATCAAAACATTGGCACAAGTGTATCAAGATACCAGTAAGACTCGGCGCTCGGTCATAAAGATGGATCTACGCGAACTTGGTTGAAAACGAACGTTTCGGATTCCATCAGAGCTGACCGTCGTCTAGTCCGGATCTTAATCAGCTGGATTATGATTTATGGTCACTTTTAGAGAGCTTGCTTGTCCCTAACACCATCCTTACGGTTGCAATTGGCAATGAAGAATTTCAACATGGAAAGAGTGCGTGTTTCTATTGTTATCTGGCTTCAACGTTTAAAGGACTGTATTGCAGCCAATGGAGACCACTTCCAATAAGCTTTTTATTTACAAATTTGCTTTACGTTCATGTATTTAACTAGCACACTGTAAAAGTAATAAATATAATTTGCAATATATATTTTTTTTTACTTTGTTCAGTATTTATGGCTGGACTAGACATACAAAATGAAAGCTATTTTGAAGTGAAACAGTGCCATGGAGCGAAAAGTGGGAGAGAGCTAAAGTGAAAGAGAGAGAGAGAGGAAGGAATATCGAGAAAAAAATACAGGCGATTGGTTGATGTATTCGTTTAGAAGTTACATATTAGAACTTTAGATGACAATTCTGTCGCATATCGTGTTGTGCGGTAAACGCAGATTTTTATATATTTATATTATCATTAGCACGTATACAGTGTGTAAAGTGTGACTATAGATATACATGCTCATCTATTGGAGCTTTTACCTTAGCAATAATTAATTTACAAAGAAGTTTACATGTTACGAATGTCTAGAATGTAATAAATGTATTGCCACACTTTATTAGTTTATAAACTATCGCATTAACTTTTATGATTATTTGGTAGAATTACAATCTAAAATATCTTCAATCAATCTTTAGGGTTCTGGCGATCTATATCCTTCACAAAAAAAAACTTGGCGATTAAAAAGAGTGGCGGAGAGTTTATTGCCAGTTCTTCTGTTCCGTTCTACGCTCTAAATGTGAAATTAGAAGCATTTAATGTATATTTGTTTTTTTATTGACGTTCATAAGTGTACATTGTGTTACCTATATGAATAAATGATTTTTGACTTTGACTATTCTATTGCAGGAAAGTAAAATAAAGGTAAACGAGTATTACAAAACATATTTTATTTTAATAATAAAATGTTTTGCAAAATTTCTGAAGTTATAAATAATAATGAAGATGCTTTACGACTTTGTCCCCTAGGGCCAGCGATACACTTTTATGACTTTGTCGTTTGATAGATAAATTAAATCATAAATAGACAATCTTCTGATATCAATTATATCAGCAAAATATGAGAAAGCTAAAGTATACCTGCAGCTGATGCGCCAGGTCGGCGGCGTGCTGCTGAGCCATGAGCACGGAGTCCCTGGCGGCGGCCACCTCGCAGCGGGCCTGGCCCGCCTCCACCGCGCGACCGCTGACTTCCGCCTGCAGCACCGTCAGCTGCTGCAGCAGAGCCGCCTCCGACTGCGTATTGCGAAATTGCATATTAAACTTTTCTACATATAAGTTTTGACGTTTGATTGATTGATGGATTGCTTACAAGAGTTCGACGCTCCCATTTGGGAGATCAAAGTCGAAGTTATGAAAATTTAAGTGCTATTGAGTAAGTACGTAGGTACTCCGGTAAGTAAAAAGTATTAGTCATTAATGTATCAACAAATATTGATTTTCGCACATGAGTCACGTGACGCATGACGGCCACAGATTAGTCGAATCGACACTGACATATGTGTATGTATATAAAAAAAAAGTGTTTGTGCAGTTTAACTCAAATTATAGACTTGACGCCATCTTGCCTCGAGAATCTTCGCCGGGTGGTTGAAATTTTAAATTAAAAATATTTCAATAAACTTTATAATTATTTATAATAAAACTTCAAGAACAACTCACTTCAGATAATCTCTGAATGTGCATCTCCATTTGGACGCGTTGCGCCTGCGCCTCATTCTCCTCACCCAATTGTGCTTGAAGCTGGAATTGACCAACCTCCAATAAGAACCACGAGTGAGTGGCCGACTTTTAGAGTCATAAGATCACATCATCATGATACTCTATGTCTAATGTAATTTTAGTTTCAAAATACTTTTTGAGTTTATTAAGAAAACCTCGTAACTTTAACCTAAATAAATAAATCATTCGATTTTAACAATTACCGAGGCCAAAACCCCTTGCCTTATAATAACATTAGATAAGGATTTCGATTCGATTTAGCATGACTCTGAAGTTGTAAAACTTCACCTGTATCTGGGTGAAGAATAATGCTTATAACAACTATCCCATTCACATACTCATACACTCTCGCATTCTTAAGATCGTTAACTGAAACACGATTATTTGTGTTTCAATTAACTTATATTCAATCTCTGGGTGTGGAGACTTTGTCACAACCACATTTTGATATGAAAAGTTTTGTTGTGTTAGCTTAAACTTCACTAGCAAAATTATTCTGACAGCTATGGAAATGCTTCGCTTTATGAGAGATTTAACACTAACTCATGACGAGCAACTATTGTATTGGTCGACTGTTAATATGGTTGAAGTTAGTACACACAAGTATACGAAAAGACACATACGACCAGTTTCTCCTGCGCAAGCGCATGGTTTTCGTCCAAGAGCCGCTGGATCCTGGTCTGCAGCGTGTGCATCTCCACCCGAGAAGCGGCCGCCGTCTGCTCCGCCGCCCGACTGGCACTCGAGGCCCGACCGCGCTCAGCATTCAGGAGGCTCCTGTTCGCCGTTCGCGCGTTTGACAATTACAGTTCAACCAATGCAAGATTTGTACACAATTAAATGAATGGTTTGATCTACGGTGGACAGGCAAACATTGATTACTGCAATGAAGCTAAGCACGGTTCATCCCGTTCATTACTTTCTATAAACAAACTTACATACCTCAGAAATACACTTGTGAGGTTTTACTACGATTACTAATCATATAATGGAGGGATTTCTTCATGAAGTGGGTTAATAACATATTTATTAAGTCCATTTGATAAATTTTATAATGCCAATTACATAAGTGTATTTAGTTATTTTTGATAGAGCTACCAATTCTCGACACAAGTAGAAAAATGCTAAGCGGTGTGGTAAGCATAAGACAAAACTAATTTATTTGTTCAAGTATTCAGTGAAGTTTATGCCACAGAGACACCCTCCACCCACTCAAAGGACACAAGTTCACCGAAATAAGCGCAAATTCTATTCACCTGAGTTCCTTCAACTTGGCATGAAGCGCTTGAGACGCGTCGACCTCATCGGCGAGGGCTTTCTCTTTATCGGCCAGTTGCTTCTTCATCTTTTGCATGGGATCGTTAGGACCCTTGAAACGACAGACCTTTGATTTGCCAGATTCTCATCCGGGAGCATATTCATTAAATTTGAAAAAAACAATCACCTCGGTCCATTCGGAGTGTTCGGGCAAGGGGTCGTGTTGCTTGTTGAGCAGCGCATCTGTCAGTATCTGGATCTCAGTGCGCGAAAGAGAGGCTTCTTTCACGACGCGAACTAATTCGCTCACTGACACTCCGCCGCTGTCACTCGCTGAAATAACGAAACCCACAATCAAAGTGCCAAAACATGAGTAGAATACTCAGTTTTCAATTCAGAGACGAGACACAATTGTCTCCACTGACCGATAAGTGAGAGCACATTAGGCTCGGCTTTCTTCTTCTTGCTCTTTGAGGCTGGCGGGGAATGTGCAGGAGCGGAGACCATCGCTTGCTTCAACAGTTTGTCTGTAGTCAGCTCGCTGGGCTGCGGGGTGTTCAGTGGCGGCACCGCTTCTTCCTCGCTCGGTACTTCTTCTACCGCTTTCTTCTCTGGCTTTTTTGCTACAATGACATTGATAATTAGTAGTCAGTCTAAATACCGACTTTACCGTATGAAGTGGAAGAATGCAACGTACCTTTTCGTTGTTCCTTTGGTACTTCACTGCTATTACTGAGTTCATGAGACACCTCCTTCACGACTTCACCGGATGACCCAGACCCAGACTTCACCGGTGCCTTGACGATGCCCTTTGTTTGTTTAGGCTTCTCCTTCTTTTCCACAGTTTCTTGTTTGATATCGGCAGTCTAATCATATTCAAAAAATTATGTCACTATTTAAATTAAATTAATGCAAAACTGGTGTTTGTTTGTACAGATGCTTGGTACCAGACGATTATGTAACAATAAAGAGACACAATATGCATACAGTCCATTTACACTCAATGAATAACCTAAGCTGATGGCGGCATGATTTTCAAAGCAAATGATATTGTATCAGTGATAGACGAGATACCAAAATAAATCACTAAGCATGTATGTGGCGTACCAAAATTGTATAATTCCACAACATACATCATTTTATCATTATTATTAGACAACCAAAAATAAAGGGTTTGAGTGAGAAACTCACTTTATCCCCCACTTGCGAAGAGTGTAATAGCTCGAACTCATCCTTAGGTTGCATTTCTTCAAAATGATTGGTGACCGGAGCTGAAGAATCAGCTGAGCTCAGATCGCTAACGCAACTGGGATCCTCTTTATTTACAAGTATTGGCTTTACTTTAGAATCCTTGCCACGTTTACGAATCTGTACAAGAGATTTTCAACTCCTTACATGTATGGCATGCCTTTAGCTTTAAAGGCACATATGCTTATATGTGCAATAAAATATAGCGACTTTTAATGTTTAATTTCTCCTTGATGTATCTCTAGGATGCATTCATGCAGATATTTAAATATAGGCTGATTCTTTAATTTTAGTGACTCGTTAAAAGGTCACTAAAATTAAAACATCTTTATAGATAAGATTAAATTCCCAGGTATTGGTAATGATAATACTAAGTATTATAACATTTTTCAAATTCTACATTTTTTTTATGAATGTATATGTAATGAAGATATATGTACTTATGTTTACAAACAAAATAATGAGGGATGTTATAAAATCATGCATAAAATATTTCTATTTAACACTTACTATGATTTAGAAAATTATCACTTCAGTATTTATTCAACTTTTTGATCATAGCTTTAGTAATATTAAATACGATATTGCTAATACCTTAA